>NC_057754.1:12755331-12828877 GCF_004010195.1 Chiloscyllium plagiosum | reverse complement strand
CGTATGGAGTCAGCTATTACGAGGGGGCATAGCTTTAAATTAAGGGGGGGTAGATATGGGACTGAAGTTAGGGGTAGGTTCTTCACTCAGTGAGTCGTAAGTTCATGGAATGCCCTGCCTGTAGCAGTGGTGGACTCTCCCTCTTTATGGGCATTTAGGCGGGCATTGGATAGGTATATGGAGGATAGTGGGTTAGTATAGGTTAGGTGGGCTTGGATCGGCGCAACATCGAGGGCCAAAGGGCCTGTACTGCGCTGTATTGTTCTATGTTCTATGTTCTATGTTTGACTTTCTGAAGTTCATCCATTCATCTCTCTCCTTTACCCTCTCCTCTCTCTCTTTCTCTCTTTTTGCGTTTGTTCCACTGAAGTGATTCATTTCTTTCCTCTGCTATTAATCATAATTCAAACAGTTACATTCAATTGGAATTTCATTTTTATTTTGCTCTACCTCAATCTGCTTCATTTGCACCTGAGGTTTAGACATCTCTAAAAATTGTGATGGCGTTTCCAGCAAATGTAAATACTGAGCTATTGCTGTAATCTCTCATTTCTACACGGAAGGAGATAGCCCCTATTCCAACTTGGCTGCGAATTCCAGCAGCTTGGCCTTAATCACGTCTTGTAAAACCCCTAAAAGTAACTTCATCAACCCCCGGAAAGCTGAAAGAGGCTTTACTATCTCAAGTGCTGTTTAAACCAACCAAATTCAACACCCGGCACGAAAGACATGAATACTTACCACTCGCTGCCTTCAAGTCTACCAATACAAATAGGAGCTATAGAACAAATCCAGACAAACCCCAAACTGCTATGCACTCGACCAGATCCTCAAAACGTTTCAATAAATTATCCAGGACCCTAACTTTGCTAATTGTCTTAAGCAGTTGTAGGCTGAATTTTCCAGGAGTGATGCAACTGGCTTAACCACTTTTAAATAAATCAGAATCGTTCCACAAGATTACTGAATAAAACAGAACAAAAGACAACATAATATAAAATAACCTATCTGAAAAGTCAACGGAGTATCCAAACTTAACGATGCTGTTTCAAGCACTTGCAACAATCTCCATCAACATCGTTTGGCAAGAAAAAAAGAAATCCAACACAATTTGTTACAGAAGAGATGTCAGAGAAAAAGAGAGAGAGAGAGAGAGAGAGAGAAAGGATCGGCATGGACCTGCTTCTTTGGGGCCATCAGCTTCATAAATGACTGTTTGTTAAAACCAAACAAACCTCAAACCAGAGTGATTCTGAGCTGAACGAATTGGCCACTCCCCTTTCATTATACAAACTTTTTTTATTTAAACTCAAAATATTCTTCAAGTAGATCAAACCCAGAAATTTCGGAAACTGTATCTTGATCACATTCTGAAAAAAAAGAACTGGGGAACATAACCTTTTTAAAAGAGCAACATCACGTCACCCATCCACATGCCTTTTAGATGCTGTAATCGTACCAGCCTCCATCACTTCGTCTGGCAGCTCATTCCATGCGTGCACCATCCTCTGTGTGACGAAGATGTCTTTCAAAACGTTGCCCTCTCACCTTCAACCTATACCCTCTCGATTTAGATCCCCCCATCACTGGGAGAAGACCATGTCGATTTGCCTATTCATGACGCGCATGATTTTAGAATCCTCTGTAAGATAACCTTCAGTCTTTTACACTCTAAGGAAAGTAGCCCAAGTCTATTCAGCCTCTCCCATTAACTGAAACCCTCAAAGTCTAGCAACACTCTTGTAAATCTTTTGTGAATCCTTTCACAACATCATTCTCACAGCACCGAGAGCAGAACTGCACGCAGTATCCCAATAGTGGCTTAATCAATGTCTTGCGCAGCCTCAACATGAGCTTATGAGATGTGCTCGCGTTTCTTCTTTCAGTAGGTGCACAAGGAGAGTTCTGTCCTCAGCAGCCTGAAGGAAGATGATGGCTCAGTAACGTCATCTCAGTCTACCGACCTGACGATCAACAAATCATTTTATGCCACTCTATATGATACAAAGCTCACAGACACAGCAACCTCGCAGTCGTTCCTGTCCTCTATCACGGAGATGTGTCATACAGAAGCAAAAAGGTAGAGCCCGCCCTGTTGGGAGTTTTCTGTCAGCCTTTGAAAAGTTCCAGAGATGTAGAGGAGCGAAAGTAAAAGGATCGTTTTCCTGGGGAATGTTAGCATTCGCCCAAGGAAACACCTTGCTAAACGTTTCCATGACACTCACCGTAGGCTCCACATTCCTCTCTAAGTGTGGCATCAGACCTGCGGCAACATTCAAAATGAGACATAACTGAAGTTTTATACCGCTGAAACATGTCTTGCCAATATTTATACTCTGTTGTCGGACTGATGAACATCGAGGGCCCAAGGGCTTGTACTGCGCTGTATTCTTCTATGTTCTATGTTCTATGTTCTATGATGAAGGCAAGTATATCATATGACTTGTTGACCACCTCATCCACGTGTGTCGCTACTTTGAGGGAAATACAGCCGTGTATGCCGGCTTCCCTCTGTATGTTGATGCTTGTGGTGAAACGGTTAAAAATTATGTCCCAATACATGTGTGAATCTAACCGGAATTGAGGTGTTGCTTAGTCCCGTGTGAATCGTACTACACACCTCCCCGTGTGAATCTTCTTATCTGTATGTAACCAGAATGGAATGTGTTTTTTAGCCTTGCTCTGCTGTTATTATCTGTATGTAACCAGAATGGAATGTGTTTTTTAGCCTTGCTCTGCTCTAACCGAAAATGGAAGGTGTCGCTTAGTCCCGTGTGAATCTTGTTATACACCTTCCCGTGTGAATAACCAGAATGGAATGTGTTTTTTAGCCTTGCTCTGCTCTAACCGAAAATGGAAGGTGTCGCTTAGTCCCGTGTGAATCTTGTTATACACCTTCCCGTGTGAATAACCAGAATGGAATGTGTTTTTTAGCCTTGCTCTGCTCTAACCGAAAATGGAAGGTGTCGCTTAGTCCCGTGTGAATCTTGTTATACACCTTCCCGTGTGAATAACCAGAATGGAATGTGTTTTTTAGCCTTGCTCTGCTCTAACCGAAAATGGAAGGTGTCGCTTAGTCCCGTGTGAATCTTGTTATACACCTTCCCGTGTGAATAACCAGAATGGAATGTGTTTTTTAGCCTTGCTCTGCTCTAACCGAAAATGGAAGGTGTCGCTTAGTCCCGTGTGAATCTTGTTATACACCTTCCCGTGTGAATAACCAGAATGGAATGTGTTTTTTAGCCTTGCTCTGCTCTAACCGAAAATGGAAGGTGTCGCTTAGTCCCGTGTGAATCTTGTTATACACCTTCCCGTGTGAATAACCAGAATGGAATGTGTTTTTTAGCCTTGCTCTGCTCTAACCGAAAATGGAAGGTGTCGCTTAGTCCCGTGTGAATCTTATTACACACCTCCCCGTGTGAATCTTCTTATCTGTATGTAACCAGAATGGAATGTGTTTTTTAGCCTTGCTCTGCTGTTCACATGAATGTTTATATCTGGAAAAGAGTATATCAGCTGGAAAAGTCTCCAGTTCGGTGAGTCTGCTCCGGGGTTACGTTTAACCGCCGAGCGTGGGTTGTTGGCAACCGCTCTACGAGAACTGACGGCTCCCAGTTCCGGTAACATGTAGAGTGAGTATAAGCCAGACCCGTTGTAAGTATGAGACCTGGTTGTGGCGACGCTGCGGGGAATAAAATGCTCATATTCTAGCAGACTCGCCTCTTGGTCGTTTGTTCTGTGTCAGACTACTCTCCTACGAACCTGACCTTGAGAATTTTTTAAAACAATGCTTCAGCCATTTACTGGATACTTCCCTCGTGAATTGACATACGAAAATTCATTACGTTACATTTGTCCAGAATATACTCCATCCGCCATTTCACCCCCACGTCTCCAACAGATGGATATACATTGGCAATTCTTTTCGATTTCCACACCTCCCCAAGCTTTGTGCCATCCACAAAATTAATAATCTGCATTGTCATCTGAAACATTTCTTAATACAGTGACAAAGATGTTCCTCCAATAATATTGTGTGTGTGAAGAAAGGCTACTGGTCCCTCTCTCTCTCCCTGACTTCAAGTCCGTAAGGATTCGTTTTACTTTTTGTGCCAACGGGTGTTTATACAGATTGTTGCAAGTATTTTGGAACAGGATCATTAGTTGGGATAGTCTGTTGGTTTTTCGGATAGGATCAGTTTTTCGGCATTCTATTTTCTGTTCTTTGTGCTTCATTCATTAATCTTGCAAATAAATTCAGTTTTGTTTAAAACTAAGTAGTTTGAAGAGCTGATTTTCTCCTGGAAATCTTTCTTCCTTAAATCAAATATCAAAGTTAGGGTATGTTCTGCTTTCTTGAAATGTTTTGAGGGTTCTGACCTTGTCCATAACAATATATTACAATGCATCATGCGTCCCTGCACTCATCCCTCCGGAGTACCACAGGTTACAGATCTCCAGTTTGACAAAACACCTTGCGACCGCTATCTGCCTTCTTTGACCAAGCCAGTTCTATAGCCATCTTACCATCTTCTGGCTGATCAAATGTGATTTCATGATTTGTATCAGTCATTCAAAAGCCTAACTAAAATCCATCATGATAACATCTATCACCCTGCCCTTGTCAGCCACCTTTGTTCCCTTCTTTAAAAAAAAACTCAAGGTTGTGAGACACAAGCTTCTCCATACAAAGGTATGTTGCCTATCACTATTAAGTCCATGGTTTTACAAATATGAGTTATTCCTATTCCTAAGAACTATCTTCAACAGTTTCCCTACCACTGAGGCGAGGCAGATGCAACCCCAACAACCTTCCACCTCTAATTCCCTAGATTATTCCTCTTCAACAAAGTAATTCTTATCATCCCAAATATTGACTGGGATTAGTATTGTTCAAGCAATTTGAATGGGTTATTTTTTGTTCAATGTGTGCAGGAAGATTTGCTGAAACAGTACATAGACAGACCAACAAGAAGCGATGCCATATTGGTTTTGGCACGAGGGAATGAACATGGCCAGGTGTTAGATTTGGACGTAGGTGAGAACTTCGTCGACACTAAACACAATCAAGTTATATTTACGATAGGAATGTGCAGGAATAGGTGTAAACAGCAGGGAAATGTGTATAACTCGGCGATAGGCAATTATTATGCGGTTAGGTAAGATTTAGGATGCATAGGATGGGGAAGGAAACCGCTGAGGATGGACACACTTAAAATGTAGAGCTTATTCAAGGAACAGCTGCTGCGGGTACTTGATAAGAATAATCCGTTCAGGCAGGGAGATAGTTATCGAAAGAAGGAGCCAAGGTTTAGTAAAAAAGTTGAAGCACTTGTCAAGAGAAAGTGTGAAGTTTATGTGCGGATGAGGCGTGAAGGCTCAGTTAGGAGTCTTGAAAGTTATACGTTCGCCAGAAAAGATCTCAAGAGAGAGCCAACAAGAGCGAAGAGGTGACATGAGGAGTTGTTGGCGGATAGGATCAAGGAAATCCCTACGGCCCTCTGTAGGTATATCATGAATAACAACGCGACTTGAGGAGGACTAGGGTCAATCAATGATAGTAGTGGAAATTTTGCGTGTGGAATCTGAGGACAAAGGGGAACTGCTTAATGAGTACTTTTCGTCAGCATTCACATTGGAAAAGGCCAATGTTAGTGAGACTATGGAGATAAAGGCTACAACATTAGATGGGATTGCGGTTGACAAAGAGGAAATTTTAGCAATATTGGAAGATCTGAAAATAGATAACATCCCTGGGCCCGATGGAAATCATCCTCGGATTATCTGGAAAGCCAGTGAAGAGATTGTAGAGCCTTTGGTACTGATCTTTATGACATCATTGTTGACAGGAGTAGTGCCAGAAGACTGGAGAATAGCAAATTCCCCTTGTTTAAGAAGGGGAGTCCGAACAACCCTGGTAATTATAGGCTTTATTTCGGTTGTGGTAATGTGTTCGAAAAGGTTGCAAGAGGTAGGATCTTTAATATCCTGGAAAGGAATAATTTGATTAGGAAGAGTCATCATGGTTTTGTCAAGGGTAGGTCATGCCTAACAGACCTCATTGAGTTCTTCGAGAAAGGTGTTAAAGCAGGAGGATGAAGGTCAAGCGGTTGATGTAGTGTATATGGAGTTCAGTATAATATTTGATAATGTTCCACAATGTAGGCTATTGCACAAAATGCGGAGATTGGCGTTGGAGGTGATTTAGCCAATTGGATCAAAGATTGGCTAGCTGAAAGAAGACGGGGTGGTGATTGTTGGGAAATGTGCACCCTGGAGCCATTGGTGTGTTACCAGAGGTGTGCCGCAAGGATCTGTTTTAAGGCTATTGCTTTTTGTCATTTTTATAAATGATCTGGATGTGAGAGCAGAAGGCTGGGTTAGTAAATTTGTGGATGGCACTAAGGGAGGCACAGTTGTGGATAGTGCCTACAGATGTTACAGAGGGACATAGATAAGATGCAGAGCTGGCTAAGAAGTGGGAAATGGAGTTTAATGCGGAAAAGTGTGAGGTAGTTCACTTCGGAAGAAATAACAGGAATGCCGAGTACTTGGCTAATTCTTGGCCGTGTCGATGAACAGGGAGATCATGGTTTCCAGGTGCATAAATCCCTGAAAGTTGCCACGCAGGTTGATAGGATTGTTAAGAACGCATATGATGTGTTGACGTTTATTGGGAGGGGGATTGAGTTTCGCAGCCACGAGGTCATGCTTCAGCTGTACAACACACTGGTAAGGCCTCACGTGGAGCACTATGTACAGTCATGGTCACTTTATTATGGGATGAATGGGTAAGGCTTGGAAAGGGTTGAGAGGAGATTTATTATGATGTTGCCTCGTATGGAAGGAAGGTTGACAAGGAAGCGATGAGGGAACTGAGGCTGTTTTCATTGGAGAGAAGAAGGTTGAGAGGTGACTTATTCGGGACATATAAGATATTGAGAGGGTTAGATAGTGTGGGCAGTGAGAACCATTTTCCTTGGATGGTAAAAGCTAACACGAAGGTTCATAGCTTTACATTGAGGGGTGATAGATTTAGGACAGATATCAGGGGTAGTTTTTATTTACCCAAAGAATAGTAGGGATGTGGAACAGCCTGGCTGCAACTGTAATAAACTCGCTGACATTAAGGGCACTTAAATGGACATTGAACATACATTTGGATAATAATGGAAAGCTATTGGTTAAATGACCATCAGATTAATTTCACAAGTCAGCACAACATAGAGGGCTGAAGGGCCTGTACTGTGCTACAACGTTCTGTGCTCTATGTTCTATGTTATATGTTCTATGAATGTCGTTGGCTATTCCCCAGTCCTTTGGAACCTCTCACGATTGGAAAGGATAGAAAGATTTCATACATGATTACCTCCCTCACCTCCATCAGTACTGGATCCCTTCAGGTTCTTGGGATTTGTCTACCATTAACCCTTTCATAGAGATTTCCTTTAATGGTCTTTGTCAAATATATTTCATGGCCCCTTTTAGTCATCTTAGCTCCTTGTTTGAGTTATTTGTATTTTCTTTCTCTATCTTCATATGCTTCGAGAGCTCTGTCTGTCTTCAGTTTCCTAAAGTGTGATTTTACATTTTGACTAAGCTCACAAATTTTTGTGTCATCTAAGACTTCTAAACCTTGTCTTCGTTATCCTTCATTTTCACAGGAACCTGATTATTCTGAACATTAATCAAATGCCTTGAAATAAAAAGTCCACGTGTTAGTTAAGGATTCACCCACAAATAACCACCCATAATAGACGTTCACCAGTTGGGTGGTAGTGGAGGGCGTATTTCAGACTGGAGCCCTGTGATCAGCAGGATTCCACAAGGATCAGCAATGAGTCTACTTTTGTTTGTCATTTATTTAACTGAATTGGATGAGAATAGAGGAGACATTGTTATAAAGTTTGCAGGCAACACCAAAATGGGTGGTGTACTGGTTAGTTAAGGGGATTATCTATGATTACAAAGAGATCTTGACCACTTGGGTCATTAGAATAGATTGCTTACAGTGTGGAAACAGGCCCTTCGGCCAAACAAGTCCACAGCGCCCCGCCGAAGCGCAATCCACCCATACATTGACCCCTTACCTAACACTACGGGCAATTTAGCATGGCCAATTCACCTGACCTGCACATCTTTGGACTGTGGGAGGAAACCGAAGCACCCGGAGGAAACCCACGCAGACACGGGGAGAACGTGCAAACTCCACACAGTCGGTCGCCTGAGGCAGGAATTGAACCCGGGTCTCTGGCGCTGTGAGGCAGTAGTGCTAACCATTGTGCCATTGTGCCACCATGCCGCCCATTAGGTTAAGTACTTGCAGATGGAGTTTAAATTGAATCTATCTGAGGTAATTCATCTTGGTACTATAAACAAACACAGGAGTTTTTCACTTAATGATGGGGCCCTGGATCGTGTTGTCGAATAGAGCGAGCATAGTTCAGCTACATAGTTTATTGAAGATTTCATCTCGGGTAGACAGGGTGGTTGAGAAGGCGTTTAGCACACTTGCTTTCATTGGGCCGATCTTTGAGTATAGATGTTGGGACGCCATGTTGAGGTCTTACAGGACGTTGCTAAGGTTTTTTTCTTGAACAATGTGTGCAATTTTGGTGGCCGTGCTTTTAGAAGAGTTTTATGAAACGAAGTAAGTTCAAAATAGTTTTACCAGTATGTTTTTGGAATGGAAGATTTGATGCATAAAATAGGCTGGGAAGACTGGGAAGACTGGGACTTTTTCCACAAGATCGTAAGAGGTTGAATGATGACTTTAGTGAGTTTCACGAAGTCATAAGGGACATACATAGATAAGGTGAATGGTGAGGGTCTTCTCTCTCAGGTTGAGCAGTGCAAAACTAGGTGGCGGATTGAGTTTAAATGCAGGGAAGTTTTGTTGCAGCTGCATAGGTTACTGGTGAGCCCACTCCTGGGTCTCTGCATGCAGTTTTAGTTTCCTCACTTGAGAAAAGATGTACTGGCATCACATGGGATACAGAGGAGGTTTACTAAGTTGGTTGCACATTTCTGGGGGTTGGTGTATGAGGAGAGACTGAGTAGGCTGGGATTACTTCCATTGGAATTCAGAAGAAGCGGGGGATATGACACAAACATGAAAGATTATGAAGGGAATAGATAAGATAAAAATAGAGATGATGTTTCCACTGACCGGTGAAATTAGGGCAAGAGGGCTCAAAACTAGGGTTGAACCCAGAGGGGTTGTGATACTATGGAATTCCTTGCACAGTGAAGCAGTTGACGCTACTTCAAAAACCAAGATAAGCTTAGTGAACGAAATGATAAGGCATGAACTTATTGGTTTGCAGAGCATGCTCGAAGGGTGAGATAGCCTACACCTGCTCCCAGTTTTTATGTTCTTATGTCCAATGGTCTGATTAATGTTACGTTATATATATAAAACAGAAACAGAAAGATCACGTGTAGTTATACATGTAAGTCATTTCACTCAATATAACTGCTCAAATAAATTATGTCATTGCTTTTCAACCAATTCCAAAAATAAAACATTGGAGACAGAACACATGGAAATTATGCAGAAACTGCAGGTATCAATGATTTACGAAAGAAACTTAATGTATGTTTTGCACCCAAACTCAGAAACCATTTCACAAATAGAATACTACATTCAGACAATTTATCTTGTCTTCTTCATTCTTCATAGATCTCCTTCACATTCCATTTTCTTCCACTCTCTGGGCTAACTCCAAAATGAAGCTCTCATTCACTTCCAAGCATGGTCTCATGCCTTCCTTTACCCTGAGTATGTGACTGCTTATCAATAGCGTGTACTTGATTTCTAGTAGACACACTGCAGTGGTCGTGAACAGGTCAGCCAGCTGAACCTCAGAGAATATGAGTTCCTTGATTGTGATTTTTTTTATTCTGGTTCAATGAATTTCCATTCGCAGATTTATGTTAGCAGATATATTCTATTTAGCAGAAAAATGACACAATCTGTAGGCAGTCAGTCCATGTGACATTTTGTATATTCGTACTTTGGAATCAAAGCCAGTCTGGCTCAAGTTTGTAACACAAATATATTTTCACCTCACAGCTTTAATGCATTGTCTGAGCTGAAATGTCACTTTTATTTTATAAAACCTAGAGTTATCTCGGAATGTGACTTGAAAGACGTTCTGGAATTTACAGATTAATGAATTGACACCTGCATTCGCATTCTACATGGTTAAAGACTTAACAGCAATCTAGGTTTCTTCAATATATCCAATCAGTTGCATACTTGACACTGGGATATTTTGCTCGAAATTTTGTGCGCTAGGCTCCTGTCCCAGTAGGAGAAGCGCTCCGAACGCTTGCATTTCTAAATATATCTATTGGACTATAACCTCGTGTTGTGTCATTTTTTAATTTGTATGAAAATGAAGGAGGAAATGTGTGAAGGAATCGTGTAAAATATTCAACAAAAGAGGACATTATTTAGCTCTGTGAGTCCTTGCCATCTGATTCCCTCAGTTTACAGCACACACCCCAGCATTTTCCAGCTTCTTGCAGTTCTGAACAAGAGACGGTTCAGAATGCAAATATTAATTGTGTGTCTCTCCACGGAACTTTGCTCAACCACTCACTTCCTGCAGCATACTTTGTGTGGACTCCATTACGTCTGCTGCCCTGGGATAAAGCGCATGCATAGTAATAGCCAGTGAACTTTATGTCAACAAAATACTCCGTCCACGTGCCCGCTGGGGGTTGTCGTTCTGACGAGTGAGCATGCGCTAAGTGGTGGTTGGTGAGCAATGGTCAGGAGTTCAAAAGTAAGCGCGTCTGGCCCGCTCGAGTGGCGGTCACATGGTGCAGCTGGATTTGGTGGAACACCCAGGATAAATACCCGAGGGAGAGGGCAGTGTTTATAGACCCATAGAGCTCCCTCAATCAACAGGATCCGTCTAAACCTGGGAGAATAAGGAAATGGCATACATTAATGTACATCAATATCGTTATTCTTTTTATAATGGGAAACAAAAGAAATACCAATTTTAGGGTAAAGGGGATCCTCGGAGAATCAAGATATCTGCAAAAATAAAGACAAAGAGAAGCATAAACCTGGCGATGGAGATCTGAATGTAAAGCAAAGTTCTGTGCCAGCATCTGTAGGACAGACTGGTCGGGAATTCCAAAGGATGCATTTCAATTCCCTGGTAGCAGGGGTTTAAATCTCAACAGGTCACCTGGTGGAACCCGAATAATTTATCAATGTCATGAAGAAAATAGCTAGTCCCAGTAATGGGGACTAAGGGACCATCATGGAGAAGCGTAACAACTGACCCAGTTCTTTTATAGCGTTTCAGGAGGTAAATTTGCCATCCTCACCTGGTCCGGCCTACATGACCCACAGGTATTTGGTCAACTCGTCAGAATCAGGTGAACAAACATTTTCCTTCTGTCTTCGTGATACATCAAACAAAGCGAAATCCAGAAATAACTGTAAACCCAAAGGATGTCATATTGTCCCAGAGCAAGTGCAAAAGATGTCAGACATTTTAGGTCGTCTTGTTCAATTGTCTGAACAGGCTATCACTGGCTAGGCTAGCACTTTAATTGCCCATCCCTAATTACACGAGGGGAAAATGCCAGTGAGCTAACCCCCTGAACTCCTGTAGTTCATCTGCTGTTGTTTACCCACACTGCTGTTCACGAAGCAAGTCTAGCATATTAGTCATTAGCGTTGAAGGAACATTAGTACATTTACAATTCAGAATGGTGAGTGGCTTGGAGGTTAACGTAGAGAGGGGTGGTACTCCCATAGAACTGGATCTTTGGTGAATTTCTGCAGCGTGTCTTTTGAATAGTACACACTGTTGCTACTAAACATTGCTGGTGAACAGAATGTATGCTTGTGGATGTAGAGCAAATCAAGCAGGGAACTTTGACCTGGATGGTGTCAAACCTCTTCAGTGTTGCTGGGGTTGAACCAATGCAGGCAAGTGGGAAGTATTCCTGATGAAGTGCTTTTGCCCGAAACGTCAATTTTCCTGCTCCTCGGATGCTGCCTGATCTGCTGTGTTCTTCTGGCACAACACTCTCGACTTTAATGTCCAGCATCTGCGGTCGCAACTTGCGCCTAATATTTCATTACACACCTGAATTGTGATCGGTGAGGTGGACAGCCTTGGCGGAGTCAGGAGGTGAGTTAAGGACTCAGGATTCCTAACTACTGACCTATTATATTAACTACCAGTTATACTGCCAGTCCAGTTCAGTTTCTGGTCAATAGGAACCGTCAGATGTTGCTGGTAGAGAATTCAGTGACAGGCACAAATATCAAAGGGCATTAGTTAGATTGTCTCTCGCTGCAGAAAGTCATTTTCTGGCATTGGTATGGCGTAAATATTACTTGCCACTTTTCAGCACAAGCCTGGATATTGTCCAGGTCCTTTTACTTTTGACATGATCTGCTTCAGTACATGAGAAGTTGCGAATTATGCTGAATATCTCATCATCGTCGTTGAAAATATCCACTTCGAACCTTATCATGAAAGGAAGGTTACAGATGAATATGCTAAAAAAAATGTTTGGCTTAGGACGCTACCATTGGAAACTTGTTCTGTTGAAGTACACTCATAGTGTTTCTAACTCTGGGATAGAAGACATTTGTTGAAGTCCCACATGCTGTTGGGCTGTATCATAAACTCGCTGTGCACAATGATTAAAATTACTTGCCCTGAGCAGCTCCTGCAGAGATGTCCTGGAACTGAGATTACTGAACTCCAATTTCCACAACTATCTTGAAATATGCAACATCCTCCTTACCTTGGGATGGATGAGAGTGCAAACAAGACTGAACAAAATTCATCGATTCTCAAAAATCTTTACAGAGTGAATGCAGATTATAAAGCCACGCCCAATCCGAGACTAGCGTATTAAAGAGTTATCTTCAACTGAAACATTCACTGCCTTTTTTGTCTCTGCACAGAGGCGACCAGACCTGCAGACTATGTCCATCAAAATGCCATGATTTTTCTTTTAAAATTACTTCAAACTGAGATAATGAGAAATGTAACAATAAATCATTCTGGATCATTGCTCACATCTAGCAGCCAAGGAGGAATTAAATAAAATATGAGTAGTAGGAGTCCATTCAGCCCATCAATGTCTGCTCAGCAATTTAACTTAATGATGGTTGATGATTTAACTCAATCCCCTGTTCTCCTTTTCCTCACTTACTCTATTATCCTTTAGCCGAAAGAATGGAAGCTTTCAATACTGTGATCTTACCTATTTTCTGTGGTAGTGAATTCCACAGGCTCACTCTCGCTGGGTGAAGAGATTTCTCATCATATCAGTCCTCAATGACCCACCCTGTATCCTCAGACTGTGATTCATGATTCTGGACTGCCTGGTGATCAGGAACATCCTTCCTGTGTTTCCTCTGTCTCAGCAAGTTAGATTTTCGCAGGTTATGAGATTCCAATAGCGTACTAACCAAACTAACCTCTCTTGCTAAACTTTGCTGTCCTCAAAGGAATCAATCTGGTAAACCTTTATACTACCACTGCAGCCAGAACATCATCTCAGATAAAGGAAACCAACACTGCACAAAACACTGCAGGCTGATCTCATCAGGGCCATGAACAATTGCAGCAATTCATTTCTGCTGCTGTACTTGAATCCTCTCACTATGAAGGTGAACATAACGTGTGCCTTCTACACAGCCTGCTGCCCCCGCCTGTGGCTTTCAGCGAACGATGGGCATGGATAAACAGCTCTGACTGAAATACCCTACTGTTCCCACGCTAGGATCATTAAGTTAATAAACTGACTTCGCGTGTTTGGTGCCAAAGGGGACACATTCACATTTGACCACTTCTTCACTCCCTGCTATTCCTGCATGCTTATTTTCCATGACTGGTGTACAACGACATGCAGGTCTCGTTGCACCTCTCCTTTTCCCAAACTATCACCATTTAAAAAATAATCCACCTTCCTGTTTTTCTCCCAGAGTGGACAAACTTGCATCTGTCGACATTATACGTCACCTGTCATGCATTTACCCACTCACCCAACTTGTCACAATCGGACTGAAGAATATCTTTGCCTTGTTCACTGTTCACCTCGGCCCTCTCACTCCCACTCAGCCATTTGTCATGTACAAATTTGGGAATTTTTACGTCCAGCTGCTTCCTCTAAATTATTAGCATACATAAATGCGGCCCAAACACTGTTACCTGCTACTGTCTGCCATTTAGAAAAAGACCAGTTCAATCTTTCTTGGCTGACAACCAGTTTTCTGTCCATGTCAGTACATTGTTCCCAATCACGTGCTTTAATTCCTCTTGCTAACACCTGTCATGGGACCTTATCGAAAGACTTCTAAAACTCCAAGTAAAATCCATCCACTCCTTCCCCTAATCAGAAATTCAAGAAATCTCAGAACATTGCACTAGATTTGTCAAGCATAATTTCCCTTTACTAAATCCATGCTGATTGTGTCCAATACTAGCACTATGCTACAAGTGCTCTGCCATTATATTCTTTATGATAGATTCCAGCAATTCATCATTTCTGATGCCAGGCAAATAGGTCTATAATTCTGTTTTCTCTCTGTGTCATTTTCTAAAATAGTAGGGATCCATTGCTGCCCTGCAATCCATAGGAACTGTTCGAGAGACTACATCCTTGAAGGCTTACAATACACCAAATCCTTCCAGTACCACTTCTATACGTATACTGGAGAGATAGGGCACAGTTCTTCTCCGCTCAAAGGAAGACTCAGTTACAGAGTGCGAGGAAACTGGGAGAGCGCTTTCAGAGTGCATTCAAACTCCATCTTAAAGCTATAAATTTCTTCTTTATTTCCTGAGGTATATCAGTTAGGTATTTCTCATGGGTACAGTTTCCAGCAGTTGACAGTAATCTGTAGGATGGAAAGTCAAATTTTGCAAAATGGAGAATGTTGTGTGATCCAGGATGTGGAGTTTCTGGAAGAGACGCTGCTACATTGCCACTTTGGGTACAGGATCTCGGAGGACGAGAGATAACTCAGTCTATTTCAGAAACATAGAATGTTCAGCGCAGGAGAGGGGAGAGTTCCAGCCCATGGTGACTGGGCTGGGCTTTAGAGGGGTTTTCCCATTCTACTAATTTCATGTTTTGTGAATAATTAAATTATTCTTTGAAAGTTGCTATTGGATCTGTTTCCACTTCCCTTTCTGGCAGTGCTTTTTGGGTGACAATAGATCGTTGTGTAACATATTGCCCTTCTTCAGGAGGTTGAAACACCCAAGTAAATCTCCTACATTTTCTCTGTTCTAAATAAAGCACCCTGAAATTACTTTAAACAGATCTGAATTCCTAAATCGCTGAAACAGTTCTTAGCAGTGTCTTCTGCAGCGCCATCAGGGTCTTGAAGTCTTTCCTGATGGCCGGTAAATATGCAAAATTACCAGAATGAGTTGTAATCAGTACTTTATACAATAGTATTATTAACTCCTTGTTTTTGTGCCATATCCCGAATGATCGTTCATGTTTTATTCAAACAACTCTTTTGCTCAATTTGCCGTTCCCAAAGTTCTGTTTAGAGGTTGCAGCTGAATAGTTTATTTTTGTTTGTTAGTTTTTTTGCTTGTATGTTAACACTTTAAAAATAAACTATGCTTTACTTAAAGCCCAATAGTTCGACCAATCGAATCACATCTGAATCACTGCACCTTATGCATGCCTTTCATATAAAAGTTAGAGTCCAGGCTGTCGCGTTGACTTAATTTGAGGGGGTTTGGTCTCGTCCATAATAAATGTCTTCACCTCCTCCTAACATTTCCTGAGACCTGTGTACAAATACTCAAAGATCTCACTGATCCTGAATACACTTTTTTATGGTGTCTTTTACTTTGAGCTCATTCATCAAACTGCCTGATTAAAAAGCCAGTAAAACATCCATTTTAACTGCTCACATCCGGCTCAATAAGCAACATTCACTTCCCTGGAGTTGGAATCTAGCTCCTGCTCCGATAATATAAAAATTCAACAATTGGCTCAGAGAAAGGTAACCTAGTTTGAGCATAATATTTCTTGATCTGTAAAAATAGGCAATGATTTCGGAATTGGATTTCTGGAGCAGTGCCAGTTCACTCTTTGGTAGATACACTCACTGTTTCGTCATTGTACTTTTATCTTAAAGTGACCGCAACGTCCGGAGAGAATGAAAGTAACATTTCAGGCCCGTGCTCTCCCACCAAAAGGGAGAAATATTCAATATATAACTGGCTTCATACAAGATAAAATGAAAGTGATTGGGTGGAGAAGGGTGCAGAAGAAAAATGGACATTAAATATTTAAAATGAACCAAAAAATGAACCTTAGTATTAGTAACACCACTGCAGAAAACATCATGCAGCAGAGCTCACAGTACTTCTTCGGAATAATCTGAGTCCAAATAATTAGGTTCGCAATTGGACACCCACATCCTCTGAATGCGTTTCAAAAAAAAAATCTGGCACCACTAACCACAACTGGGTGAATTAGAGAAAATAAACGCAAGTCACAGTATAATGAGTATAATTGATTTAGAATATTTAAATATCATTAAAATTCCGTATATTATACACCCACAGAGGCAGAGAGATGACCCTGCTCTTGAATTGCCATGTGCAATGACTGTTGTGTATTAATAAAGCCCATCATAATTACTCGTTACACCAATTACAGTTTGCAGATGACATCAAAATTGGAGGTCTTGTGGACAGCGAAGTTTAACTCTGAATTGCCATGTGCAATGACTGTTGTGTATTAATAAAGCCCATCATATATTACTCGTTACACCAATTACAGTTTGCAGATGACATCAAAATTGGAGGTGTTGTGGACAGCGAAGTTTAACTCAGGGTATAAACGGATTTTGTTCAGATGGGCAAATGAGCCGAGGAGTGGCAGATGGAGTTTAATTTAGATACATGCAAGGTTCTGCATTTTGGAAAAGTCAATCAGAGCAGGACGTAATGCAAAGGTCTAGGGAGTGAACAAGGAGACTTTGGAGTGCAGGTTCATAGTTCCTTGCAAGTGGAGTCGCAAGTAGACAGGATACTGAGGAAGGCATTTAGTATGCATTCCTTTATTGGTCAGAGCATTCTCTATCGGAGTGGGGATGTCACGATACGGCTGCACAAGACGTTGGTTAGGCCACGTTTGGAATATTGGGTGCAATTCTGGCCTACTTCCTATCGGAATAATGTTGTGAAACTTGTGAAATCTCAGAAAAGATTTACAAGGATGCTGCCAGGATTGGAGATTTTGAGCTATAGGGAGAGGCTGAATAGGTTGGGGCTGCTTTCCCTGCAGCCTATGAGACTGAGGGGTGCATTTATCGAAGTTTGTTTTAGTCATGAGAGCCATGGATGGGATATGTAGGCAAAGCTTTTTTCTTGCTGGAGTGGAAAAGTCCGGATGTCGTGGGAATAGGTTTCGGCTGAGAGGGGAAAGATATGAGAAGGGACCTAAGGGACAACGTTTTCACCCGTGGTTGGTGGATACATTAAATGAACTGCCAAAGAAGTGGTGGAGGCTGGTACAATTACAGCATTTAAAATGCATTTGGATATGACCACGAGTAGAAAGGGTTTTGAGGGATATAGGCCAAGTGCTGATAAATGGAACCAGATTAGGTTAGGATATCTGACCGGCATGGATGAGTTGGAGCAAAGGATCTGTTTCCGTGCAGTACATCTCTACGAGTATAAATCTCCATTGTAATAACGACCACCCAAATGATAAAAAATAATTTGTAAATTTTCGCAAAATACAATTTTAAATGATCTCGAATGGTGGTGTCACAGGATAATCATATCAGACAGGGCAAGGTTATTCTAATTTTACTGCCATCGTTTTAATTTGGTGAATTACAGAAAACAGTGGGTACAGAAAATGTTAGGATATCGTGCATGGTGCAGCAACAGTCATTGGTGAAGTTAAACTGCTGGACAATCTCCAGGTTTAGTAGAATAAACCAATGGCTAAGAGATCACTTTGGAGATTCCAAGTGTTTTCTCTGGAAGTGTGTAATTCTGTCTCAACAGGTCTTGCCTTGTAAAGTCAGTCAGCCTATGCACAGGAAGGATTAGATTAGATTACCTACAGTGTGGAAACAGGCTCTTCGGCCCAAATGTTCACATCCACCCTCCGAAGGGCACCCCACCCAGACCCATATCCCTTGCATTTACTCCTGACTAATCCACCTAACACTACAGGCAATTTAGCATGGCCAATTCACCTTCCTTGCACATCTTTAGACTGTGGGAGGAAATCAGAGCACACGGAGGAAAGCCACGTAGGCACGGGGAGAATGTTTAAACTCCACACAGACAGTTGCCCGATGTGGGAATTAAACCAGGGTGCCTGGGGCTGTGAGGTAGCAGTACTAACTGCTGAGCCATCATGCCACCCTTATAGGGAGTTATGAGAAAAGGTCTTTTTATTTAAAATGAGCAGCGGAGCTACAGCTAATTTAATGCACCTGAGAAAGTACAGTTTAAGAAATTGTTCAGGAGCATCAACAGAAGTCAAGATAAAATCCATTGCTTTAAAAAGCATAACATGCACCTCGAAAATTAGGAGAGGCAGCTGTGCAGCGCTTTGGTTCGGTCATTTTTACAATATTGTGTGCAATTCTGTAAATAGTGACACACTCCCTCGGGACCTGCTACAAATCCCAGTACACTCCCCAGGTCCGCCTGTAAATAATGCCACAACCCCCTGATCCCCTGTAAATGCATCATGTTACGCATTATAAGAAGGATGTGGAAGCTTTGGAAAGGGTGCAGAGGAGATTTACTAGGATGTTGCCTCGTATGGAAGGAATGTCTTACGAGGAAAGGCTGGGGGCCTTGAGGCTGTTCTCGTTAGAGAGAAGAAGGTAGAGAGGTGACTTAATAGAGACATACAAGATAATCAGCGGCTTAGATAGGGTGCACAGGGAGAGCCTTTTTCCAAGTATGGGGACGGCAAACACGAGGGGACGCAACTTTAAAGTGAGGGGAAATAAGTATAAGACAAATGTCAGAGGTAGTTTCTTTATGCAGAGAGTAGTAAGGGTATGGAATGCTTTGCCTGCATCGGTAGTAGATTCGCCAAGTTTAAGTGCATTTAAGTCGTCATTAGACTTGCAAATGGACGTACATAGAATAGTGTAGGTGGGATGGGCTTCAGATTAGTATGACAGGGCGGCGCAACATCGAGGGCCGAAGGGCCTGTACTGTGCTGTAATGTTCTATGTTCCTGGGACACCCTGCAAAAATTGACACAATCCCCGGGACCCCCTGTAAATACTGACACACTCCCCGGGACCTCAAGCAAATACTGCCACACTCGCTGTTCAAAGTGTAAATAGTGACACACCCTCCGGGATGTCCAATAAATACTGATTCACTCCGTAGATACTCTGCAAATACAGAAAAAACTCACCGTGACCACATGGAAATATTGCCACACTCCCTGAGACGCTTTGTAAATAGTGGCGCACTCCCTGGGACCTGCTTTAAATGCTAATATACTCCATAAACATCCTACAAATACTGGCACATTCCCTGGTACCCGCTATACATATTGACATATTCCTTACACCCCCTGTAAATAGTGACCCCCTGTAATTACAGGCATTTTCTCTGGGACCCTCTGTAAATAGTGATGCACTCCGTGACACTCCTTGTAGATAGTGATACCCTCAATACCATGCTGCAAATGCTGACACACTCCCCGGGACCCCGTTTAAATACTGACACTCTGCGTGGACCTTTGTAAATACTGGCGCACTCCCTAGAATCCCTTGTCAGTACTGGCACGCCACCCCCCGCCCCCCGAACCCCCTGTAATTACTGACACATTCTCCTTGACTCCTTGTAAATGTTGACATACTCCCCAGGAACCTCTGAAAATACTGACACATTTCCAGGTCTCCCTGTAAATACTGACAGACTCACTGGGAACGCCCAGAAATAGTGACATATTCCCAGGAATCCCTGTTAATGCTGACACCCGCCTGGAATCTTTAGAATTACCAACAGGATCACCTGGCATCAACCAAGGCACTGTAAAAAGCAAACAGCAGAAACATGTTGCCTCTGCAACATCGTCCTTACTAACATCTAGGGCGTAGTGCCAAACTTGGGAGACCTGTGTTACAGACAGCTCAAACAACAGCCCGACAGAGACTTACTCCAAAATCATATCTGAGAGATAATGTGCTGGACACCACAAGCACCATCCCTAGATATGTCCTGAATCATGGGAAGGTCAGAACAAGCAGACGTGAAGCACAGTGGCATGCAGTTGGAAATGAGTTGCTATGGGAGTCCTCAACATTGACTCTGGGCCTCAAGAAGTGTCATAATTTGTCAGAGTAGAATTAGAGTATTCAAACCATCGATTCTGATCTACCAATCGATCATGGCTGACATGCTCCCCACTACAATTTTCCTGCCTTCTCGCTGTGACCCTTCAATAACCATTACCAATTCAAAGTGTGTCTAAGTCATCCTTAAACTTGCTCAGTGTCCCAGCATGCAATACACTACAGAGTAGCGAACTCCACAGATTCACTTCTCTTTGGGAGACGTAGTTCCTCCTTAACTTGGCTTTAAATGTGCGGCCCGGTGGCAGTGGTTAGCACTGCTGTACTTACAATACCAGAGACCCGCGTTCAATTCCCACCTCGGGCAACTGTCTATTTCGAATTTTCGCATTCTCCAGCTGCTCTGGTTTCCTCCCACAGACCAAAAATAAACGTGCAGAATAGGTGAATTGTCCGTAGTGCTAGTCAGAGGGAAATGGGTCTGGGTGGGCTGCTCTTCGGAGGGACATTGTGGACTTGTTGGCCTGAAGGACCTGCTTCCACACTGAATGTAATCTGAGCTTGCTACCCCTTATCTTAAGACCATGACTTCTCGTCCTAGAATGTCGCACAAGAGGAAGCATCAAAGTCATGTATATTGGTCCATACCTTTAATCATCTTGAACACAAGAGGAAGCATCAATGACGTGTTTATTTTATCCATATCTTTAATCATCTTGAACACCTTAATTTGATATCCACTTATTTTTCTAAATTCGAGAGAGTAGAGGCCTAAACTGTTCAATCTCTCTTCATATGACAAATCCCTCAATCCTGGAATCAATCTGGTGAGCCACATCTGAATGTCTCCAATGCCACTATGCGTTTTCCTCAAATAAAGAGACTAAAATAGTGCACAATTCTGCAGGATCAGTCTCACCAGTGCATCATATAGTTGCACTAATCTTTCCTTACGTTTATAGCTATAAAAGTCAACATTGCATTTGCTTTCTTTGGTATCGGCTGTAACTGCATCTAGTTTTCTTTGACTCAGGAACGAAGGCACCCAGATCCCTTTGTATCACAGCACCTCGAGGTCTCACCCAACTTTAGATAAGAGATCAACTTTCCATTTTTTTCGAGAAAAATGCATCAACCTCCCTTAAACTCCATCTGCCATATTTTGGCCCATTTTCTTAACCTATCAACATTCATTTGTAAGTTTCTTGTTTGCTCATTGCAATTTATCGCCCCACGTACTTTTGTGTCATCTGCAAATTTAGCTACAGAGCCTTCTCTTCCTGTATCCAAGTCTTAATGTAGATTGTGAATATCGAGAGTTCAAGCACCGAGTCCTATTTCACGGCATTAGTTATTGTTTGACATCCGGAAAAGAAACAATTATCCCAACTCTATCTTCTGTCCATCAGCCAGTCACCTATGCAAGCAAGTAAATTATTTTTATTCCCATACGTGAAAAACTGAGGACTGCAGATTCCGAAGATCAAAGTCGAAAGGTGTCGGGCTGGAAAAGCATACGAGATCAGGCAGCACCCGAGTAGTAGGAGAGTCGATATTTCAAAGGTAAGTCCTGCATCAGGAGGGCTGATGAAGGGTTTATGCCCGAAACGCCAACTCTCTATTCCTCGGATGCTGGCTGACCTGCAGCACTTTCCCAGCGCCAAATCTTTGAAATTAATCCATATGATCCAATCTTATGAATTAACCTTTTGTGCAACATCTTATCAAATGCGTTCTGGAAGTCTACAAACATTACATCTGCAGAATCCCCATTACTCACTCGTTACTTTTCATATTCAAAGAAATCCAGCAAATTAGTCAAATATTATTTGCCCATCATAAAATCATGCTGAATCTGATGGATAGCGTTTGGAATTTCCAAATATTTTAATATTGCTTCCTTGGTAATTGATTCTAACACAATCCCAACAACAGATGTTGAACTAACTTGTCCGTAATTTTCTACACATTGCCTCCTTCCCTTTTTGAATAAGTGTGTTACATTAACATTGTGTTAACATTCTTCCAATCCACTGGAACCGTTGCCATGTCAAGGGAGCTTAGGAATAGTCTAACACATGGATCCGTTATCTCCATGGGCACTTCCTTTAATAATATAGGATGTAGACCATCAAGCCCGGAGGTCTTGTCTGGTCTTAATCCTAATAGATTTTTTAGTATCGTTTTCCTTATCAATGTGGATCGTTGTAAGTTCTACCATTTCTATTGGCTCTGACTTATCCATTCCAGTAGAAGTGATACTGTTGTCCTAAACCATGAAAATTGAGGCAAAGTATTAATTTAACATCTCTTCCATCACAGTATTGTTCACTATTAACTTTCCCGTTTCACCTTCCAAGGAACCAACATTGCAACTCTCTTTCCTTTTGGATTCTGACAGAAACTTTTGTTACCCTTTTGTTGTGCTAGTTTTCTTATGTAATTCATCTTCGCTCTTTTTTTTTACAATATCCCTTTGCTTATGTTTTAGTGTTTCTCAATTTTCCTGGCTGCTACTGGCCTTTGCAATATGCTACACTTTAGTTTTACACTTTATATTGTTCTTTATGTTTAGCCTTGGATATTAATATCTTTCTCCCTTACCAGGATATTTTCTAGTTGTGGGGAATTGGGTAGGTCCTTAAACAACTGCCACTGCTCATCTGTTATCTTACTTTAACCTTCGCATCCAATTTATTTCTATCAAGTACTTCTTCCCTTTGCTATTTCTTATTCCTACATTCTTTTATTTCACACATTGATCTCCCATGCTTATGTCATTTCTCATTACAGCACTGATCCTTCCTTCACCAGCAAAGCTGTAGCATCTCCTTTTCCTTTCTGTCCATCTTTCTGAAATACTGAGTAATCTTTAGTATCGATATCCCAGACTTGGTCCTTTTGCAACCATACCTCAGTAATCATTACCAAATTGTACGCTTTTGTTTCTATTTGCACCATTATTTCATTAATTTCGTTTTGAATATTTTATCATTTTCGAAATCAGAAGCTTTTAATTTCGTCCTACGAGTAAATTTCCCAATGTTTTTGTAGTTCCTTTGTGATTAAAGACATTCACCTGTTCTGTCCCTCACCTTTATTGTTTCGTAACCACCTGCCACGTCACTAACCGGTACTCTTACCTCCTCCTTTATTTGGAGTTTTCTAACTTCCTGATCGACTGAACCCTTCCCTGCACAACTCCATATCTCCCCCAACCCCGCCAACCACAATTTAGTCCAAAGCCCTTTATTCAGCCAATAACAATGCAATTCACGAGAAATCTGATCCCAGCACGATTCAGATGAAGACCATCCCATTGGAAGATGTCTCTTCTTTCCCAGTACTTGTGCCAACGTCCCATAAGTTCAAACCTATTTATAGTCATAAAGTCGTAGAGATGTACCGCATGGAAACAGACCCATTGTTCAACTCGTCTATGCCGACCAGATATCCTAAATTCATCGCGTCTAATTTGCCAGCACTTGGCCCCTATCCATCTAATCTCTTCCAGTTCATATACCCACAAGGATATCTTTGAAATGCTGTAATTGTACCAGCCTCCACCCATTCCTCTGGCAGCTGATTGCATACCCTTTGTGTGAAAAGGATATGCAATCCATTTAAAATGTTTTCCTCTCAAACTAAACCTGTGCCCTCCACCTCTGGACACCCTAACCCCAGGAAAGAGACTTCTCCTATTTTCTACATTAATATTTAATCCACACTGTTACCTGCTTAATCTTATTGACCCTCTGTCAATTAGCTCGTAGCTTAGGCAGTCATGCAAAGATCAAGTTTAGAGTGGTGCACAAAATGCACAGCAGGTCAGTCAGCATCCGAGGAGCAGCTTCATCAGAGCTCCTTAATCTCCAGCATCTGCAGTCCTCACTTTCGCCTAGTAATCACAAGGTTATTACCTTTTTGGTTCTCCTTTTTATTTTAACCCCTGAGCTGTTCATACTTCCTTAGTAGAAACTCTGTCTTAGTTCTTTCTAGGCCGTTTGTACCTACGTGGACCTCGACAATTAGATCTTTACGCTCCCACTCCAAGTTCCTCTGTTGTTAAGATGAAATATCCCAAACCTAAGCAGCAAGTAGGCAATGCAATCTTCATGACTCTCGATCCTGATTACAGAGAACAGTGTTTATGTCCCTAACTGTACTATCCCCAATTGCTACTACATTTCTCTTCTCTCCCGCATCTTGGATGGTTCCCAGCACCACAGGGCTGCGGTTAGTGGGCTCATGCTACCTACTGTCACCAATTCCGTCCATGCTTTCCCTGCCCCCAATATTCATACTATCCTCTCGACCCTATATTTCCATTGTTCCTTCCCCATATTCCCATTCACCCCTTCTCCTATGTTCCTAAATTCAGCTCCCTCTATGTTTCTCATTAACACCTCCCCCATGTCTCCATGATACCCTCACTGCCATATTCATATTATCCCCTGCCCTATATTTCTCTTTACCATTCCTCTATATTTTCATTTTAACATTTCGCCTAAGTTCCCATTATCTCCTTCCCCCCATGTTCCCATCATTGCTCCTCCATATTCCCATTATCCCTCCCCTGTATTCCCATTATCCACTCCCCCATACTCGCATTATCCCCTTCTATTAAACCTTCCCCCATATTCATATTAAACAATCCCATATTCCCGTCTATTCCCCTCGCCCTCTATTCCCAATATAGCCCCCATATTTCCATTAAACTAATAGATGTCCTCATTATGCCCACTCCTTTATCTCCATTAAATCCTCCTCCTGTGTTCACATTATCCCCTCCCCTATTTTCACCATACTCCCATTTTAATATTCACCATTCCCCTTATATTCGTGTTACGCCCAGTCGCCCATATCTGCATTATCCTCTCATTTACATTTCCATAAATTTCTGCAAACCTACTAACCCCTCCTCTTTTCCCAGTGATTAAACAGTCACCCACTGGAGCCTCAGTACAAGAGACGGAGTGGTTCTCTCTCACTATGCCTGCCTCGCGGTGCAGCCTGTTCACTTGTTATTGACAAGGCAGGAAACAGAGTAACAGGTCCTTACCGCTACTCGGAAAATTCCGCATCAGCTGGTCATCAATTCAGCATGTCACTTATTATTGATTGCATATGGAGTGTTCAGCAGGAACTTACAGCATTTAAACAAAGTAATCTTCCTATTACATTGCAACTAGTAGTGATTGGTTTCCTTGTGACCTGTATAATGTTATGTTTTCTGACAACACAGTGAATACCCTCTTCAACAGAAAAAATAAGTAAGGAAGTGACAAGGAGCCACAGTTGAGCCTCAGAATGATCTCTTTCGCAATACACAACCTTCAGATTGCCTACGCAAAGATGAACCATTTATACTTTCTTTCTGTTTCTGGTTTGCTGTTACATATGCTGTTATCTAAACCATTCTACCTTCTCAGCTGTTATTTTTCAGAGTAACCAAATTGCAGCGCCTTTCAATCACCTTCTGCAAATTGAAATATATTCACAAGTTCCTCTTTCCTACAAATGCTTGATGCCTACTCAACAAACACTGGCAAAGTCCCGTCAAACATGATACCCAGTTCACAAAGCTATGTTAGCATGGACCAGCTTGAATTGAGATTCTTCAAGTACTCCACAATAATTTTTGCAAGTTCTTCCTGCAATTTTCCTCTGGCCTGTAATTTCATGCTTTCTGTCTCTTCCCTTACTTCAACGTAGAATTATTTCAATGATTTTTAGTGTGGCGGGTCTGTTCTGGCATCTTGGGCATTTTAGAAAGGTTAAAATCAATAATCGTCCACCTTAGTTGTCATTCTGTTTAAGATCAATGATGCAATCCATTAGGACCTTCGGACTTGCCAATTTCAGTTCTAATCTTTTTCACTTCATTATTCTGAATGGAATTCTTTTTGATCCGTCCTTTTGTGTCACATCCAGGTTTATAGTTGATTCTGGTATGTTGACTTCTAGGTAGCTTTCTTTTTTCAATAATTCTCAGTCATTCCTTCCTGATCTTTATTTGAAGAGGTAATAGGTTTGATGATGGCAAGACAGTTAATTTCCAAAAAGATACTCAGGACGCTGCCACGAAAAAGTCTTTTGTGGCAAGTTATAAATCTGGGAACAAAAAAAACGGACATAATGTGGAAACAGCATTGACTGAGAGATAGGAAACAGAGTTCGAGAGAATAATTTGTTGTGAACGTCTGCATGGATCTGTAATTGGGAGTAATATTTATTTTTTAAAATACACACAAAGGATCCAGATCTTGTTTTGCAGGACTCAGTTTCAAGGTTTGTGGGCAACACGCAACTTTAGATAATTGTGAACGGTGAAGAGGACAGGAGTAAATTTCAAAAGGTTATTGACAAGTTGGTGGAGTGCATGGATAGGTCGCAGATGAAGATGAATGCGTGGAGGTGTGAGGTTATGCACTTTGGCATCAAGACCACAGAAAAACAATATAAAATAAAGGAGATCAGGTGAACATACACAGAAGTCATTTAAAACTTGCAGGACATGTAGGATACAATGGGTGGATGCTAGTTTCGTGGTCATTTTAAAATCTGAGTTAGATTCTTCTTCATTTACCAAAGAGATGAAGATTTGTAGAGGGAGCGGTGAGGGATTTAGGGGGAGGGGGAGGGATATTGGCCAAAGAGGCATATGGAGTCATGGTGCAGATCAGCCATAATCTCATTAAATGGTAGAACAGGTTTGAGTGGCTGAATGGGTGACTCCTGTTTCTATGTACATAGAGAGTAGTTAATACGGGTCAATATTCTAGATTTCATTCATGGGGCATGCAGATAGATGTGGGTATGTTTGCTGAGCTGGGACCTTGATTTGCACTCGTTTCTTCCCCTGTCCAGATAGCATTTTTTGTGTTTTGGAGCTCCTGTGAAGCGCTGCTGTACTGAATCTTCTGGAATTTATTTAGTTCCGTTCTGCTCTGCCAAATGCTGGTTCCATTTGTTAATTGTGAAAGTTGATTTATTCGATCCAGGTCAATGTCATTATTGATGGAGTCCATGGGTGAGTATCATGCTTCTAGAAATTTTCTGGTTGTCCTCTGTGTGGCTTGTCCGATTATAGTTACTTTATCCCAGTCGAATTTGTGTTCCTTGTCATTTGTGTTTTTGGCTGCTAGGTCGTAGCGTTTCGTGGCTCGTTGGTGTTCATGTGTTGTATCTCGTACAGTCTTTGAATGGAATCTTTTATAGCACATTGCCTTGCCCATGATGGGTATTGGGTCTTCAGTTCTGGTGAGTTATTATCTGACTGTAGCTTTCGGTTTATGAGCTGTCATAAATTCGATTGGACAGAGAAGTCTAGTTGTCTGTTCTGAGATTTTTTTTGTACATAAGGTAGAGTAGTTAGTGAGGTGTTTGTCTGCAAGGTATCTGGTATTTCAGGACTTTTATAGGACAGTCCTTGAACCTGACCTGCAGTATTGTGTACTGTTGTGGGAACATTACTTTAGAACATACAACAGTATAACACAAGAACAGGACCACGATGTTGTGCTACAATGTTATTTGGACTACGATGTTGTGCTAAAATGACGCTAAATTAAATTATTCCCTTCTGCCTGCTCAATGTCCATAGCTCTCCATCTTTGCTTATGTCTGTGTTTATCTAACAACCTCCGAAAAGCCCATAATGCATCGGCCTTCATCACATAGTGTTATGGGTTTAGATGGAGAGAAATTCGTTAAATGTGTACAAGAATTTTTTTATTATTCAGTATGTGGATGCACCTACTAGAGAAGGTGCAAAACGAAACCTACTCTTGGGAAATAAGGCAGGGCAAGTGACTGATGTGTCAGTGGGGAAGTACTTTGGGACCAGCGACCATAATTCGATTAATTTTAGAATAGTCATGGAAAAGGATGGGCCAGTTCTAAAAGTTGAAGTTCTAAATTGGAGAAAGGACAATTTTTGCGGTATTAGGAAAGAACTTTCAAAAGCTGATTGGGGGCAGATGTTTGCAGACAAACGGACGTCTGGAAAATGGGAAGCCTTCAGAAGCGAGATAACGAGAGTTCAGAGATTGCATATTCCTGTTAGGATGAAAGGAAATGCGGATAATTATAGCGAGTGCTGGATGACTAAAGAAATTGAGGGTTTTGTTCAGAAAAAGAAGGAAGTATGTGTCATGTATAGACAGGATAGATCGAGTGAAACCTTGTAAGGATGTAAAGGCAGTAGGAGTATACTTAAGGAGGAAATCAGGAGGGCAAAAAGGGGACATGAGATAGTTTTGGCAAACTAAGGGCTTTTATTTACAAATACATTAAGGACAAAAGGGTAACGAGGGAGAAAATAGGGCGCCTCAAAAATCAACAAGACGGCCTTTGTGTGGAGCCTCAGGAGACGGGAAAGATGCTAAACGACCATTGTGCATCCATGTTTACTGTGGAAATTGGCATGGAAGGTATACAATGGAATGCAATAGATGGCGATTTCTTGAAAAATGTCCATATTACAGAGGAAGGCGTGCTTGATATCTTGAAACGCATAAAAGTAGATAAATACTTTTCAGCAAAGCATTTGATAAGGTTCCCCATGGTAGGCTGATTCAGAAGGTCGGGAGGAATGAGATACAGGGGAACTTAGCTAACTGGATACAGAATTGGCTGGCCAACAGAAGACAGCGAGTAGTAATAGAAGGAAAATATTCTGCCTGGAAATCAGTAGTGAGTGGTGTTCCACAGGGCTCCGTCCTTGGGCCTCTACTGTTTGTAATTTTTATTAATGACTTGGATGAGGGGATTGAAGGATGGGTCGGCAAGATTGCAGATGACACAAAGGTTGGAGGTGTCGTTGACAGTATAGAGGGCTGTTGTAGGCTGCAGCGGGGCATTGACAGGTTGCAGAGATGAGCTGAGAGGTGGCAGATGGAAATCAACCTGGATAAATGCGAGGTGATGCTTTTTGGACGGTCGAATTTGAAAGCTGAGTACAGGATTAAGGATAGGCTTCTTGGCAGTGTGGAGGAACGGAGGGATCTTGGGGTGCAGGTACATAGATCCCTTAAAATGGCCACCCAAGTGGGCAGGGTTGTTAAGAAAGGATATGGTGTTTAGGCTTTCATTAAGAGGGGGATTAAGTTTAAGAGTCGTGAGACCTTGTTGCAGCTCTATAAAACTTTGGTTAGACCGCACTTGGAATACTGCGTCCAGTTTTGGTTGCCCTATTATAGGAAAGATGTGGATGCTTTGGAGAGGGTTCAGAGGAGGTTTACCAGGATGCTGTCTGACCTGGAGGGCTTATCTTATGAAGAGAGGTTGACTGAGCTCGGACGTTTTTCATTGGAGAAAAGGAGGAAGAGAGGGGATCAATTTAGATATACAAGATAATGAGAGGCATAAATAGAGTCGATAGCCAGAGAGACTATTCACCAGGGCTGAAATGGCTAACACGAGGGGTCATAGTTTTAAGCTGGTTGGAGGAAGGTATAGAGGAGATGTCAGAGGCGGGTTCTTTACACAGAGAGTTGTGAGAGCATGGAATGCGTTGCTAGCAGCAGTTGTGGAAGCCAGGTCACTGGGGACATTTAAGAGACTGTTGGACATGCATATGGTCACAGATATTTGAGGATGCAGACATGAGGATCAATGGTCGGTACAACATCATGGGCTGAAGGGCCTATTCTGTGCTGCACTGTTCTATGTTCTACGTTCTTTGTTCTAAATACCCAGAAACTGATCAGATGTATCCCAGAACTCTATAGGATGCTGGTAAAGTGACTGCTATTTCCCTTGCTGAGATATTTGTGTCATCAATAGTCACAGGTGAGGTGCCAGAAGACTGGAGATCTGCTAACGTGCTGCCACTATTTAAGAAAGGTAGTAAGGACAAGTCGGGGAACTATAGACCGCTACGCCTGACATCAGTAGTGGCAAGTTGTTAGAGGGAATTCTGAGTGACACGATGTGCGTGCATTTGGAAAGAGAAGGAATCATTGGGGTAGTCAATGTGGCCTTGTGCGTGGGCAATCATGTCTCACAAATTTGATTGAGATTTCGAAGAAGTAACAAAGAGGATTGATTGAGGGCAGTGCGGTAGACATGATCTATACAGACTTCAGCAAGGCCTGTGACAAGGTTCCCCATGCTAGATTGGTTAACAAGGTTAGATCTCATGGAATACAGAGAGAACTAGCCATTTGGATACAGAACTGGCTCAAAGATAGAAGACAGAGGGTGGTGGTGGAGGGATGTTTCTTCAGACTGGACACCTGTGACCAGTGGAATGCCACAAAGACCCGTTCTGGGTCCACTACCTTTCGTCATTTATATCAATGAGCATAAGAGATATCGTTAAGAAGTTTGCAGGTAACACCATAATTGGAGGTGTGGTCGATCAGGAAGAATGTTACCTTAGAATACAACGGAATTTTTATCAGCTGGGCCCATGGGCTGAGGAGTGGCAGATGAAGTTTAATTCAGATAAATACAAGGTGCTGCATTTTGGGGAAGCAAATCTTAGCAGGACTTATATATTTAATGGTAAAGTCCTTGGGAATGTCGCTGAACAAAGAGACCGTAGAGTGCAGGTTTAAAACTCCTTGAAAGTGGAGTCTCAGTTTGATATGATAATGAAGAGGGCGTTTGGTACACTTACCTTTATTGTTCAGGGTATTGATTACTGGAGTTGGGAGGTCATGTTGCAGAATCACAGGACATTGTTTAGGCCACTTTTGGAAGCATGTTGTGAAACCTGAAAGGGTTCAGAAACGATTTACAAGGATGTTGGATTTACAAAGATATTGGAGGATTTGAGATATAGGGAGTAGTTGGATCGGCTAGGGCTGTTTTCCCTGGAGCTTCGGAGGCTGATGAATGACCTTATAGACGTTTATAAAATCACGAGGGCCATGGATAAGATAAATAGTCAAAGTCTTTTCCCTAGGGTGGGTGAGTACAGAACTAGAGGGTGTGAAGGGAAAGGTATAAAGGAGATCTTAGGGCCAACGTTTTCACGCAGAGGGTGGTACATGTACGGAATTAACTGCCAGAGGACGTGGTGGAGACTAGTACAATTGGAACATTTAAAAGGCATCTGTTTGGGTACATGAATTTGAATGGTTTGGAAGGATGTGGACGGTGTGCTGGCAGGTGGGCCGAGATTGGGTTGAGATATCCTATTGACATGGACGAGTTGGACTGAAGGGTTTGTTTCAGTGCTGTACATCTCTATGACTCTATGACTATGATTCTATGACTACCTGTGTTTGTTCCACGCAGCTAAACCTTGCCCCTCACATTTCCTTTGAACTTTCCCCTTTTACCGTGCATGTGTGCCCTCTAATATTAAATGTTTCGACTCTGGGGTGACATTTCCAGCTGTCAACCCGATCTATGGCTCTTTAGAAATATATGAACGCAAGGGAGAAAGGGCAAAATATATTTTCAGGAGTAATTGGTTAAATGAGGAACTTCAGTTTGAAGGATGTATTGGATACGTTGGGACTGATTTTCCTTGGAAAGAAAAGCCTAAGTGAAGATCCGGTGAAAGGTCTCAAAGTCATGGGAGATCAGGACAGAGAAGATGAGGGGAAAACTCTACCCATTTATAAAAGGATCTAGAAGCAAAGAGGAGAGTTTTAACGTCTTCTGCAAACAGAGCAAATTCCATATTTCAAAAAATGTTTTCACCAGCAAGCAGGATCTAAAATGCTCTGCCCGAAATGTGGTGCAATCAAGTTGAAATAAATATTTAAGTAACGCATGGGGTTTTGGAGAAAAGGCATTAGGTTAAAAAAAAGCTCAGAGAGCAAGTGCAAACACAGTTGGCCAAATGGCAGTTAACCGCATCTCAAGAAGTCACTCATGAAACATTATGCGTGCTGTGTAATTGGATTTCTCTCTGATGCTTAATCTTCCCCTGAAATTTCTCCCTCTATTATCCGCTCTTTGCACAACACATTTTTAAAAAAGACAAATTCTGATACAATATTTCCCTTCAGGAAGGGAAATTCCTGGACTGCAGGAAATGACGTTTATGAACAGAGAGGAAATGGTCCTTTGACTGACTGCCATTATGTACAGCAAGATGCCAGGATACAGGCAACCCCTGCCACCCACTCAGTGAGATATCTGCCATAAGCCCTTCCTCTCCAGTTTGGCAACAATGCTAGTGAAAATCCGAACATACTGAGGAAACAGTAGAATCCCACTGCTTTCACAACAGCATTTTACGATCATTGTGCAAATCTCCCTCCTGCATGCCACACTCTCAGCGAGTTAGAGTCTGGAAGAGACTTGGGACAGAGCAGAGAGGGGGAAAGACACAGGCCCATGAGGAGAAACAGAGGACATTGAGAGAGAGAGGGCAAGGGAAAAAATAAACAGAAAGAAGGGACTGGAATGTCGCCCACTCTGTGATATTCTGAATACCCTGTGATAGCCTGAATCACGTTTACAAATAAAATGTCCTCTATATTTCCATCTAAAAAAAACTGTAGTGATATATAGACGACATTGTGAGAAGTTGCAGAGACGAATGACTTAATACACAGAAAGATCCGAGTTACAAAACAGATGGAGACAAAAAATAAATAAAGGGCAGAGGTAGAAAAAAGACGGAGAGAGAGACGGAGGCGACAGAGAGAGAGAGAGAAAGAGAGAGTGCGAGAGAGAGACCCATGTGGAAAATCAGAGAACATGAGACAGAGAGAGAGAGAGAGAGAGAGGGAGAGAGAGACAGTGCGTGATAGGGAAAACAAAATGGTGAACGAAAGGCAGGGATGAAGAGTAACCGAGATGTAATAAAAAAGGGAGTTATTGATAGAAAGAGGCAATGATTATGCCGCGAAATAGGTATAACGATGCATCGGCAGAAACAATAAGAATGCACAAGGCTGAGGTAGAAATTCGTATCGTTTTCTCTGCGTCTGCATATTCGTCACTCCATTCGGGGAGGAATTCCAGGAATTTCGCAGTTAGAGCGGTGTTAGGGTGATATATTTCCAAGCCAGGATGCTGAGGGGAACATGATGGTGGAGTTCCCCAGTATCTGCTGCCTGTCTCCTTGCAGTTGCAATTTGTTGTGGGTATGGAATGTGCTGTGGATGTTTTATGAATTTCTTTCAGTGCACCTTGTAGAAAATACACAATGTTGCAATTTAGCATCGTTGGTGGAGTGAATTGATGCAGTTGATACAATGCCAAACAAGCTTTCTGCTTTATCCTGGATAGTGTAGAGCTTCTTGAGTCTTTCTGGAGGTGGGCTCCTCCAGGGAGGTGAGGGATGCTTCAATGCACTCCTGTCTTGTGACTTTCAGATGATGGATCGGCTTTGGTTAGACGGGAGGTGAGTTACCAGCAGTATTCACAGTCTCTGAGGTGCTCTTGTAGACATCGTGTTTATATGGCTCGTCAGGTTGAATTTCTGGGAAATGTCGACCCCAGAATGTTGCTCGTCGGGGATTCAGTGGTGACAACACCTTTGAAAGGCAAGCGATGGTGGTTGGACTATGCTGATAGTCACATTCTGGCATTTGTATGGAACATGTGTTATTAACCACTTGTCAATCTAGGCTTAGATATTGTCCAGATCTTGTCACATTTGAACATGCACTGCTTCGGCATCTGAGGAGTTATGAATGGTGCTGAACATTGTATAATCATCTCAAACATCTCTTCTTCTGTTGTTATGAAAGCGGGCAGGTCACTGATGAGCAAATGAAGAAAGTTGGTTTTAAAAAACTACCCTAATGGAATCCTACAGGGATGCCCTGGAGCAGGGATAACTGACTTCCAACAGGAAAATGGCGGGTGTCTTTTCTCTAGGGTAGGGGATTTCAAGACGGGGGCCTTTATTTAAGGCGAAAGAAGGACGATTTTTAAAAGACATTGCAGGAAGCGTTTTCTTTGTAGATAGTGGTTCGTGAGTAAAATGAAGTTACAAAGGAAGTGGTTGATTCGGTTGCAGCTAAATTATTTAAAAGATTGAAGTATGTACATGAATAAAAAAATGCTTGCAGCGATATGTGCAAGCACAGACGGGTGGCACTAGTTTGGGATTATCTTCTGCATGAACTGGTTGGCACAAAGGGTTTCTATGCGTTATGTCTATGACTCTATAACGACGGCCATCTTTCTATGTGCCAGGCATGATTCCAACTAGCGAAGAACTTGCCCCGATACCCATTGATTCCAGTTTGGCTAGGATGCCCTGCTGACACATTCGGTCTAATGCAACCTTAATTCAAGGGTTGTCACTCTCACCACAGGTCTGGAATTTCGCTCTTTTGTCCATGTTTGAAGCAAGGTTGTAATGACATCAAGAGCAGAGTCTCCTGACGGAACCCAAACTAGGTGTCACTAAGCAGGATATTGCTGAACAGGTGCTGCTTGATAGCACCATCCATCACTTGATCGATAGTATACTGATGAGGCGATGATAGTCTGGGTTGAATGGGACCTTGTTGTGAATGAGAACTTTGATGAGCTGGGATACAGGCTTGAACATATCAAGATTGCTGAAGTTGATGTACTGGAAATCTTGGCAAACATTAAGATTGATAACTCCTCAGGGCCAAGCCAGTTTAATCCCAGGGTGCTCCTGGTTGCTAAGCCCCTGGTGAAGATCTTTGACTCCTCACTCTTCACGGGAGTCATACCAGAGGACTGGAAGGAGGCAAATGTTGTTCCTTTTCTCAAGAAAGGTAACAGGGAAATCCCTGGCAATTACAGACCAGTTAGTCTCACGTCTGTGGTCAGTAAGGTTTTGGAAATAATTCTGAGGGATAGGATTTATGACTATTTGGGAAAGCATAGCGTGATTAAAGGCAGTCAGCATAGCTATGTGAAGAGTTCTTTGAGGATGTGACAAGGCAGTTCGACGAAGGAATTCAGCAAGGCATGGATAGAGTCAATAGCCAGAGACTTTTCTCCCGGGCAGGATTGACTGGCACGACGGGAACTGGTTTAACCGTATCTTTGTCACATCCCTATCATGGTTTTAGTCAGTCTAGCTTTACATGTCGAATTCATTCATTTTACCATATCTGAACTTTAGGGTGATATGGGAGATTTAATTACTGTTTAATACCTAACAGGGCACATTTTTGCTTACTTATTTTCACTGTAAAATTATCCCTTGATTACAGTCTACTTGTAAGTGTTCCTCACCCGACAACGTATAATCTGTTCTGCCAGAATTGTTGCAAGTGTTCCTGCCAAGCACTTCCTGCAGGGGAATGCTTCTACAAACACTTTAACTTGTTCATCCTCCTTCCCATGAAATCTGCTCTATTGCCATCAAACTCGTCTCTTCATCTACCACTGTTCCCTCATAACATTTCCTTCATCTATTTCCAACTAACAAAGCACTCAGTCTCCTACTAATGGTTCCTCAGCAATCGTGCCACGCTCTCCATCATCAACTTCTTGCATGCATTCATGTTCAGCGCGGTCCTTTACCACAGATCCTGTCAGATTTACAAACTATTCTTGACTCACTATACGTGTTTATCCATTGGGAACGGCACAACTTTCTATTTAGCTCCACTACTACCTGATTAAATAATTATCTGCCTTTAATTATTTTCATCTAAATTCTCCTTGTTCCTTGCAATTCCTCTCACTTGAATCTATTTCAGTTTCGCTCAGGAGTAGGTGCCATTTTCCTGTGAACTAAGATAGTTTGTCAATTTACGAGCCACATTAACCATTTCATGTCATACTATTTGTTAGGTAGATGCAGATGACTGTAAGCTGTTCAGTGCAATATTCCCGTCGTTTGTACCAATTTAATTTTGACTAGTGTCAGGGATTCCTGAAAACCCAATAAAATGCCACATATTCTTGATTATTTTATGACCTTCTCAAAAGATCATAAAGATCTAAGGTTTCACTTATCTCTCCACACGTCATTGTTTGGTTATCAAATTCAATTCTCTTTAACAAATAGACAAGGTCACAAACATCACTAAGGGAAAGTTTTCAATTTAGTATTTCCATCTCTTCTTTTTCCTTTACACCACCCTAATAAACACCTCCAATCCAGTAAACACGTGATCAATGATGGACGACAACATTAGGTCCTCCCATAATTTCATGATGCCTACTAGCTATCGTCATCATCTGTATTTGTGATCTTACAACGCTTCTGAGAGTTATATTCCTTCTTAAATATTTGCCAGCTGCACTATAATATTTGCCATTTAACTGAGCAATTGATATTCACAAAGGACTCTTCAAACTTCTGCACTAACTTTAATATGGCAGATTAGGAATGATATTAACTTCTACCAATTTTTACAAATCTTTAAAATCAACTCTAATGTAAAGTTACTGTGACACATCTGACAAATTGAGAACAACCCTTCTCTGTCACGACAGCCCTAGAGATCAAACAATAGTCCTCCTTACTTGGAGCTGTCGTTTTTGACCTGCATTATTTGCATGTTTTAAGTGGATTTTGAAACAAAGTTTTTTTGTTAAATAAAGCTTTACTAATTTCCATTAAACATCTGTTTGAACTGCACTGATGAACGTGAAATTCAATCACTTTACTGAGCCATGAAATGACACTTGTTTAGATTCCACAAACAGTGGGAGTACAGGTACATCTTCACCCTCTAATTTGTGATCTGTCTTTGTCACTCTTCCCTTTATGTTTGGATATAAGAACTTGATTGAATTATCTACATCTGCACTTAAGTTTCAACGATTTATCTCTCAGTCATGACCAGTGTTTTTAGAATCTGGCCAATGGTTTATCGAAGGTCGTGTTTACACCATTTGTTATGGTATCTTCCACAATAGTGCAATTGGGCCCCTTTATTTTCTGGAAACATTTAATCAAAGAATGCAAAAATCTTCATTCAATGATTATTGTTTATCCTTCTAATTCTACAGTTACCTAAATATTTCAAGATACTGTAGGATCAGACTTTTTTTGACTAAATATCAAACTTGAGATTGTGGCTAAACTTGGTCAACCGAAGGTGCCCTTTTTTAGAATGTTCATATCTTTCGGACTGTCTCTTTGCAGAAACCTGATTAATTTCCTTAATATTCCTTCTTAAGGAGACTCTGATCTTATCTAGTATTCCGGTATGGAGGCTACACGTCTAGATGTGAGCATCTGCGAACTGTCAACCCCATGCAGTCATCTTGTGTTAGCTAAAAAGCACAAGTGGCCATCTTGTCAACTCAGTCCTGGGCAGCTACAACATTGTTCATGAACTGAATGAATCAACATAAGGTAAGCTATTTAACGCAGCAGTAACTCTATCTAAAACTGTTAAACAAACAAATACACATTAGCCTGGAAAGAAGACTGATTTGTCAGCAAGCGGTAGGTTAGCAGAAGAAGTGAGTTATTTTGAATGCTGAAAGGAGTCATGAGCGGTGCAGCACATCTGGTGGGTTGGAGGGGTGGACGAATTCAGATACAGCAATTAATCAGCAATGCATGTTGAATACTTTGTTGTGAAAGACGTTGTTTCACTTACACAAGACATTGTTTTGTACTTGTTCACTCGTGGGATATGGGTGCCATAGCCTGAGCAACCTATAGTCTTCAGTTGCAATTGAGAAGAAAAGTGGTGATCTGCATTCTTGAACCACTGCGATTCACGTGTTATTGTTAGATCTACAATGTTCTGAGGGAGGGAATTGCAGGATTTTGACCAGCGACAGCGAAGGGAAGGTTATCTGTTTCCAAGACAAAATGTTCATTGAATTGGAAACGAACTTGCAGTTGCTGGTGTTTCTATGTATGTGCTGTCTTCGAGATAGAAGTGGTTATGGCTTTTTAAGGTGTTTCCTAAGGATCTATGCTGAATTTCTGCAGTGAATCTTTTAGATAAAATAAAATGCTGCGAATGGTGGAGGGAGCAAACGCTTATTGTGATGCCAAGCCAGCAGACTGCTTTCCCCTGGATAGTGTCAAGCTTCTTGAGTGCTGTGTAGCTTTACTTATTCAGACAGTTGGGAAGTATAGCATTACAGTCATGACTAGTGCCTTACCGATAGAGTCATAGAGTTGGACGGGATAGAAACAACTTGTCCATGGTGACGAGTCTTTCTAAACTGATTTAATTCGATTTTCCTGTATTTGGCCCATATCCCTCCAAACCCTTATCATTCATATGCCCATCCAAGTGCCTTCTAAATGCTATAATTTTAACCATCTCCACCACGTCCTCTGGCAGCTCTTTCCATACATGTACCACCCTCTGAGTGCAAAGGTTGCACCTCAGGTCCGTTTCAAATCATTCTCCTCTCCCCGTAAACCTATGCTGTCTAGTTTTGGACTCCCCTACTTTTGGAAAAAAAGATAATGGCTATTCAGTTTATCCATGCCCCCTCATGATTTTCCAAATCTCTATAATGTCACCTCTCAGCCTCCAACGATTCAAGGAGAAAAGTTAGCCTCTCACTATGCCTCAAACCTCCCAGTCTTGGCAACTTCTCTTTGTTTTCACTGAAACATTTAAGGTTGAGTAACACCTGACCCATAGCAGGAAGTTTGAAAGTGATTCAAAAATTGGCGTTATCAATATCAATGTCCCAAATCCTACACTCAATGCACTTACCAATTGTACCAAACGCCTTTTTACACCACCCTGTTTACATGCGACCCCACTTTCAAGGAAGGAAGCAGCTGCACCCCTGCTGTTGAAATTGCCCGAGGTCCTGCCATTAAGTGTATAATTCCTGTTCTTGTTTGCCGAATGAAAATGCAACATCTCACATTTAGCCCATTGTCCCGTTGCACCCTCAGACAACTTTTTTCCCTGACCAATATATCACCAATGTTGTTGTTATCTGCAAACTTGCTAACCATACCTCTTATATTCAAAACTAAAACATTTTTATAAATAACAAAATACAATGTCCAGTACTGATAACTGATGGTCATAGGCTCCATCCTGAAAAACAACTTTACCACCACTCTCTGTCTCCTACCTTGAAGGCAATGTTGTGTCTAATTAGCTAGTTCTCCATATATCCCATATGATCTAACCTTGATAACCAGTCTACCACGTGGAATATTGACACAAACCTTACCGAAGGCCATATACACAAGATCTACTGATCTGCATGCACCAACATCCTTTGTTCCCTCTTCAAAAAAAAACCCAGTTAAGATAGTGGACATGATTTTCCTTCCACAAATCCAAGTTGATAATGCCTAATCAGTCCCTATGGTAAACCCTATGTCTCAGAAGCCTCTCCAAAAACTGACCCACCACTGACATCAGGGTCATCAGACTATAGTTTTCCTGCTTTCCTCACTATCTTTCTTAAATAGCGGCAACACATTTGCTACCTTCCAATTCGCCAGCCCTCACCCTGGCTGTTGATGATACAGTTATCACAGGAAGAGGCCTAGCAATCTGTTCCATTGTTTCCCACAAACCTCTGGAATGACTGGATCAGGTCCTGGAGATATATCTACCTTTATTCATGTTATGATCTCCAGCACCTCCTTCACTGTAATTCAAAACAGCAAAATTTATTTCCTCAATGTCCCTAGATTCCATGTTCATGCAGATGGTAGAGAGGCTCTGGAGAGAGTCAGAAGGTGAGTTATTGGCCACAGTATTCCTGTCCTCTGAACTGCTGTTGTAGCTACTATATTTTCATGGCTAGTCTTTTTCAGTTTCTGGTGAATAGCAAAGCTACGATATTGGTAGTACGGGAGTTAGTGTTGGCAACACCATGGAATATCAAGGGATGGTAGCTAAATTGCATTTTAATGGAGATGCTTTTGACTGGAATTCATTTGATGAAATCTTACATATGACTTCTCAATCTAAGTCTGGATATTGCCCAAATCTTGTTGCAATTCAACATACGCAGCTTCAGGATTTCAGGAATCCGGAATGATGCTGGACATTGTGAAATCATCGTTCAACATCACGATGAAGCAGCTAAAGCTGGTTGTGTCTTGGACAACCTGGGGAACACCTGCAGAGATGTCCTGGAGCTGGGATGACTAATCACTATCAACCACAACCATCTTCCTTTGTGCCAGAGAGGAGTGTAAAGTATTTTTCCTGATGCCCATAGTTTGTCCAGAAATCTTTGATGCAACACTCTGGCAAATGTGGACTTAATGCCAAGGCCTGATCGCCAATCTAGAATTTAACATTAAACAAAAAAACTATTCACGAATCCAAGCCCCTTTACTTTTCTACATACTATCTGATCCCAACTCTATAAAGTTGCTGTTCCAATACCAGAATTATTAAACATTGCATTAGCTAATCTCAAGACCACACAGTCTCTATCTATTCTGCTGTCTTCAATATTCTATCTTTTCATCTTCCCGGGTCCTCTTCTTTCTTTTTACTGTGAGTATGTTTTAATAAAAAGGTACCTCTGATAGAGAATTTTTTCTAATTTCTTTGACAGCAAGGTGCTAGATGGATAGTTGCTCCCTGGCTTTATAGCAGTTGCTCGCCTATAATGGCATTTGCTCCCAAAGCAATTTTCAAAACGCCCACCAACCCTACCACCCAATATCATACCGTCTCATTGGTCTGATGTGATCAAAACAATCAAACTTGATTTGGTTTTAATATCCTGGGCATAAACTAACCAAATTAATTAAATTCAAATTGTTGTAAAAACAGCAACCAGAACTCAGATATCCATTTTGGAACAGCTCAGCTCCCAGCCTTCCCATACTGGCAGCTGAGACTGCAATTTAAGTTTCCTTCAAATTTCGGAAAACAGTTCCTACTTTACAGTGACCATACATGCTTTCGACTTTTTAATCAACTGGTAAGGCCATATCTAGAGTTATGTGCACAGCAGTAGTCACGGCACGCAGCGAAGTCTGTTGGTGCTTTGGAAACATTAAGGAGAGCCTCGATCAGCAAGTCACGTATACTGTGGTGTTCAGAGATTCAGACGTGACAAAATTAAAACATATAAGATACTGACGGGAATTGATAGGTTGTATTTGGAAAGGATGCTTCCTTTTGTGTGAGAATCTAGAACTCAAGGTCATAGTTTTTTTTAGAAAAAAGATAACCTGACTGAGAAAGAAATGATGGTAAATAAATATATGTTTTCTTTTTAGTGTGTCTCTGAAATTCACTTTGTCAAAAAGCAGTTGATGCCGAAATATTTAATAATTTTTAAGACAGAGGTCACTAGATTTTTTTTTGCGTAAACGTGACTAGACATTAGGTGATATATGAGAAATGTAGTTAAAATCAGAACAGCCTCAAATTCTTTTATAGCAGAGCAGAGGCGAAGGGTCTGCTGTCCTTTTGTCTGTTTTTTATTATACTTTATTCTTTGAGCAGAAGGTAAGTAGATAAAGCATAGGTTTGTCTCATTAAAAAAGCTAAGAAAAAACAAATGTCACTTTGGAATAGAATTAACAATTAATTCATTGAATTGACGCTGAGAGCAATAATTCTTTCGACTTCGAAGTGGATCCATAAGCTGATGTTACAATGTGAGGATTGTGATTGGAACAACTTTCATTCTTCTGAGGTTTCTAACTATTTGAATTTCTCCATGGCAGAGAACAGTCGTTGGAGAGCCAGCATATGGATAGCTTAGATTAGATTACTTACAGTGTGGAAACAGGCCCTTTGGCCCAACAAGTACACACCGACCCGCTGAAGCGCAAACCACCCAGACACATTCCCCTACATTTACCCCGTCACCTAACACTACGTGCAATTTAGCATGGCCAACTCACCTAACCTGCACATTTTTTGGATTGTGTGAGGAAACCCACGCAGACACGGGGGAATGTGCAAACTCCACACAGAGAGTCCCCTGAGGCAGGAATTGAACGCGGGTCTCTGATGCTGTGAGGCAGCAGTGCTAACCACTGTGCCACCATGCCGTCCACTACCTAAACACTAGAAGGGACCAAACAGTGAAGTAGCTCAGACAGAATTGCACAGAATGATCAAGTATGATTTCTCAAAAACTCATCAACATCTGATCCCAATATATAACTAGATTTCAATGATTGTGCCATTTTCCTCGCTTTGCCAGTCTTCCCTTATACCTAACTTTCCCACCCTTCTCCTTGTATTCCTTCCCTTGCACCTAACTCCCATTTGAAATTTAAACCATCTCCTCACCCTTCTCTTCTCGTCCCCTTTAATTCAGCCTGCCTTCATTTTCTTCAATATAAGGAAAGTAATAATCATTTTAGAACATATTTTCACACGATGTACTCTATTAATAATCGATGTTATGTAAAGGTTGACTCCCTAATTTTATCGAAACATCTGGAATATTCCACATATCTTGTGTAAACATCGACCCTAGTTCTCCATAGACAAGAGATCAACATTTATTAATCAGTGTGCCAGCTGTTCCGGGTTCTCACAATTACCGTAATTCTTTATGTTTTTTGTAATTTATTCGTTCAGAGATCAGTTGGCTAATGATGCAGTATGAGTTTTGATGGGCATGAATTTCAGTCACTCAAAAGTAGTATCCATGTAAACGTTGACCCCATAAGTTAATATTAAAAAGTAATTGAAGAAATGCGAATGTTATTCGAATATGTACAGTATTTGTGCATCGAAAGGTATCCACAAAATATGTCGTTCATTTTGTTTTGTTTCATGAACCTACCTTGTGGAATGTTAAAGACACCTGATGCAGAAGCTCTCACACCCAAAGTTGCCCTTCCCTTATTTATTATATGCAATTGTTTATCAAGAGAAATCTATTCTACTTTATGTGGTCCTGCATAGTCTTGCACTGTTAATATTAAAGGCAAATCTCTCAGCTATCTTTTCCAATCAAAAGCATCCTATTTGCAAAGCAGAATCATAGTTTTAGAATACTCGTAGATAAAGAAGAGAGTGGTCCTAAGGGAAGAGTACTAAACTGGGCAAAGGCCAATTATATCCAAATTAGGCAGAAGCTCGGAAATGTGGATTGGACACAGCTATTTGAAGGGAAATCCACACTTGAAATGTGGGAGGCTTTCAAAGTTAGGTTAAAGATAGTGCAGGATTGGCATGTCCACCCGCTCTTCAACACTCTCTCTTTCTCTCCCTCTGTCCTGCTGTCCCTCTCTCTGACTCTCTCTGATCTGTTTTATTTCTTTTCCTGGATGCTTCTCTTCCTATTGCTAATAATACCAATGTCATGGGTGCAATCCCACACTGAGCCAGTGCGCACTTACGATTTGAAAGTTGCAGATTCACACTTGTAGTTTTTATTTGCTTTGAGTTTCAAAGCAATTTTTCAATGTGCTTGCCAAAAGTATACCCCACTGAAAGGGAAGGACTTTAAGAAAAGGGGCAATTTACCATGGTGTATAAGAAAATAAAAGAGGCTATTAAATTGAAAGAAAAGGCATACAAAGTGAGCAAAAAGAGCATGAAACTTGAATACTGGGATTTTTTTAAAGATCAACAAAAATCAACAAAAAGAGCTGAAAAGAAAAATAAGATCGAACATGAGAAGAAACTACCAACGAATATAAAGACACATCAAACGGTTCTATGTCTATAGAAACCTACCAACACGCTAAAACAGCGACCAATGAACTTAAATTTGAAGGGTTTGGCTTATGAGGAGAGACTGTGTGGATTCAGAAGAATGAGGGGACGTCTCATAGAAACATATAAAATTATGAAGGGAAGAGATAAGAGAGACATACCCTAATCATCCTTTTATTCCTCACATACTTATAGAAAACTTTAGGGTTCTCCTTTATTCTATTTGCTAGACTGCTCATGTCCTCTCTTTGCTCTTCTTAACTCTCTCTTTAAATCCTTCCTCGCTGATCTGTAACTCTCCATCGCCTCATCTGTACCATCTTGCTTCATCAACACATAAGCCTCTTTCTTCTTATTAACAAGAGATTCAATTTCTGTAGTAAACCACGGTTCCCTTACTATCACTTCCGCCCTGCCTGACAGGGACATACCCATCAAGGACACGCAATATCTGTTCCTTAACCCAGCTCCACATTTCGATTGTCTGCATCCCCTGCATTTTGCTACCCAATTCTATGCGTCCTAATTCTTGTCCCTCTCTCTCTCTCTCGCTGTCATTCTCTCTCTCTCTTTCTCGCTTTCCTCTCTGTGTCGCTGTTTTTCTCTCTTAATCCCACTGTCCCACGTTATCCCGCTGTCTGTCTCTCTCTCTCACTGTCCCTCTTTTGTCTCGCTGACCCTCTCTCTCTGTCTCTTTGCCAGAGCGGCGAGGAGAGAAGGTGAGGTGAAGTGAGGGCTGCTGGGAAGGGTAAGTTTTCCCGATTACAAAGGGACTTACCCGGGGGTCGGGCCTCCATTTTGCCAGGGCGCCGAAGAGAGAAGGTGAAGTGAAGCGAGGGTTACCGGGAAGGTGAGGCTTTAATTTATATTTGGGCATTGGCTAAACCCGAGATACTACACGTGTAGTATCTCCCTCCCACGCCCCTCCTCTAACCGGAAGAAAAGGACTCTGTAAGGTATTTCTTTCTTTTTCATATATTTAAGTGCATTGCTTGGTTTTAGTTAGTTCATATAAAGATAAGCTGACAATGACAGGGGAACTCAGACACGTGGCATGCACCTCTTACTTGATGTGGGAGCTTAGGAACGAGTCTAACGTTCCTGCCACTTGCAAGAAGTGTGTATAGCTGCAGCTCGTGTTAGACCGCATGACGGCTCTGGAGCTGCGGATGGACTCACTGAGGAGGTCGTGGATAGCACGTTTAGTGAACTGTTCACACCGCAGGTTAGAATTGCTGAGGGAGATAGTGAATGGGTGACCAAAAGACAGAAAAAGAGTAGGAAGGCAGTGCAGGTGTCCCCTGCGGTCATCTCCCTCCAAAACAGGTACACCGTTTTGGTTACAGGTGGGGTAGATGGCTCACCAGGGGAAGGCAGCAGTTGTCAAGATCACGGCATCGTGGAAGGCACTGCTGTTCAGAAGGGCGGGAAAAAGACTCGTAGGGCCATAGTCATAGGAGATTTTATTGTGAGGGGAGTAGATCGGCGATTCTATGGCCAAACACAGGACTTCCAGACAGTGTGTTGCCTCCGAGATACTCGGGTCAGAGATGTCACCAATCGGCTGCAGAGCATTCTAAAAGGGGAGGGTGAACAACAATTTATCTTGGTGCATATAGGCACCAACGATATAAGTAGAAAACGAGATGAGGTCCTGAAAGAAGAATTCAGGGAGCTAGGGGAGAAGTTAAAGAGGATGACCTCAAAAGTAATGATCTCGGGATTACTACCAGTGCCATGTGCGAGCCAGCGTAGAAATGAAAATATAGGCTGGATGAACACGTGGCTTGAGAGATGGTTTAGGAGGGAGGGGTTCAGATTTGTTGGACATTGGGACTGGTTCTGAGGAAGGTGGGATTATTACAAAATGGACAGCCTACATCTGAACCAGACCGGAACCAATGTCAACGGGGGAGGTTTTGCTACTGCTGAGGTATTCATCTAATGTGGCAGGGGACTGGGAACCAGAAGTGAAAACAAGTAGGCAGCGTGGTGGAGACTGGAGTATGTAAGAATCATGAAGATAGCATTCATAAAAGGAAGAGTAAACAGTAAGCAGAAAAGCGCAAAAGAACTGGTGGCCTGAAATGCACCTAATTTAATGTAAGGAGTACAGTGTGTAAGGCAGATGAACTTAGGGCTTGGATTGGTGCCTGGGAGTATGAACGTTATTGCAGTCACAGAGACATGGTTGAAGGGCAGGCATGATGATTGGCAATTAAATGTTCCAGGATATAGACGCTTTTGACAGGACAGGGAGGGAAGGAAAAGGGGGGTGGCGGGGGGAGTGGAGCTTCATGGCTGGTCAGGGACGATATCACGTCTGCAAAAGGAGGACACTATGGAGGTCTTGAGTAGTGAGGCATTATGGGTGGAGATGAGAAATAAAAAGGGTACAGTTTCGTTGTTGGGGCTGTATTACAGGCCTCCCAGCAGTGAGCGTGAGGTAGAAGAATAAATAGGTAAACAGATTATGGAGAGATGTAGAGGCAATAGTGTAGTGGTGATGGGGGATTTTAATTTTCTCAACATTGATTGGAATACAGTTAGCATTGGAGGTCTGGATCGGGTGGAATTTGTAAGAAGCGTCCAGGAGAGATTTCGGGAGCAGTATGTCAATAGCCCGACGAGGGAAGGGGCCATATTGGATCTGGCACTGGGGAGCAAGCCAGGACAGGTGATAGAATATGCGTGGGGGATTTCTTGGGAACAGTGACCACAATTCTGTAAGTTTTAGAATATTCATAGATAAAGAAGAGAGTGGTCCTAAGGGAAAAGTACTAAACTGGGCAAAGACCAATTACATCAAAATTAGGCAGGTGCTCGGAAATGTGGATTGGACACAACTATTTGAAGTGAAGTCCACATTTGACATGTGGGAGGCTTTCAAAGATAGGTAAATATAGTGCAAAATAGGCATGTCCCGTTGAAGACAAAGGATAGGAAGGGAAAGATTCGTGAACCGTGGATGAAAGGAGAAATTGTACGACTAGCCAAGAGGAAAAGAGAAGCGTACATAAGGTCTAGGCAGCTAAGAACAGAACGGAACCTGGAGGAATATCAGAACAGTAGGACAAGTCTTAAGCAAGGAATCAAGCGGGCTAAAAAGGGTCATGAAATAGCTTTAGCAAGCAGAATTAAGGAGAATCCCAAAGCATTTTATTCTTATATAAGAAGCAAGCGGGTAATGAGAGAAAGGAATTGGTCCACTAAAGGATAATGAAGAAAGGCTATGTGTCGAAGCTGAGAGAATGGGTGAGATTCTGAATGATTGCTTTACATCAATGTTCACTGAGGAGAGGAACATGATGAATGTTGAAATTAGAGATAGAAGTTTGATTAGTCTGGAGCACGTTGACATAAGTAAGGAAGATGTGTTGGGTAGGCTAAAGGTTATTAAGGTGGACAAACCCCCAGGACCGGATGGGATCTATCCCAGGTTGCTGAGGGAGGCGAGAGAGGAAATAGCTGGGGCCCTTTGTGGCATCTTTAAATACAGGTGAGGTGGCAGAGGACTGGAAAGTTGCTCATGTTGTCCCTCTGTACAAGACGGGTAGTAGGGATGTTCTGGGTAACCACAGAGCAGTGAGCCTGACGTCGGTGGTGGGGAAGTTGCTGGAGAGGGCACTGAGGGATAGGATCTATTTATATTTAGAAAAGAATGGGCTTATCAGTGAATGGCAACATGGTTTTGTGCGAGGGAGTTTGTGCCTTACCAATTTAATAGAGTTCTTGGAGGAAGTGACCAAGTTGATAAATGAAGGAAGGGCTGTTGATGTCATAAATATGGCCTTTAGGAAGGCGTTTGATAAGATTCCCCATGGTATTCTAATGAAGAAAGTGAAGTCACATGGTGTGCAGGGATTCGAGCTCGATGGATGAAGAACTGGTTGAGCAACAGGAGACAGAGAGCAGTAGTTTCTCGAAATGGAGAAAGGTGACCAGTGTTGTTCCACAGGGGCCAGCGTTGGGGCCACTGTTGTTTGTAATAGACATAAATTATCTGGAAGAGGGCATTGTTGGTATGATCAGCAAGTTTTCAGATGACATGAAGATTGGTGGAGTAGCAGAAAGCATAAGGGACTGTCAGAGAATATAGGATGATATAGATAGACTGGAGAGTTGGGCGGAAAAGTGGCAGGTCGTTTTCAATCCAGACAAATGTGAGGTGATGCATTTAGGCAAGACTAATTTTACAGCGAATTATACAATGAACGGAAGAGCCTTGGGAAATGTTGATGGGCAGAGAGATCTGGGAATGCAGGTCCATTGTACCCTGAAGGTTGTTGCACACGTGGATAGAGCTGGCAAGCTATGTTGACATTATACAAGACATTGGTTTGGCCGCATTGAGAAGACTGTGTGCATTTCTGGTCGCCACATTACCAAAAGGATGTGGACACTTTGGAGAGGGTGCAGAGAAGGTTTAGGAGGATGTGGCCTGGTATGGAACGTTCAAGCTATGAATAGAGATTGAGTAGGTTAGGTGATTGATTGGGGACCTGATTGAAGTTTACAAAATCATGAAGGGTATAGACAGGGTGGATAGAGAGAAGTTTTTTTTTTCCCAGAGAGAAGGATTCAATAACGAGAGGTCACGCTTTCAAGGTGATATTTGGAAAGTTTAAAGGGAAACATGTAGCAAGTACTTTATACAGAGGATGGTGGGCGTTTGGAACGCATTGCCAGCAGACGTGGTAGAGGCAGGCATGGTAGATTCATTTAAGATGCATCTGGACAGATGCATGAGTAGGAGGGGAGCAGAGGGATACGGATGCTTAGAAATTGGGCAACAGGTGCAGATAGTAGATGTAAATTGGCTCAGACTTGGAGGGTCGAAGGGCCTCTTCCTGGGCTGTAAATGTCTTTGTTCTTTGTCCCTCTCCCTGTCTGCCAGCTCTCCCCTCACCCTGCTTTCTCTCTCTGTCTGTCACTCTCCCTCGCCCTCTTTCTCGTTCTCCTTCTCCCTCTCCCTTTCTGCTCCCGTTGCCTCTCCCTTTGTTGCACGCCATCGCTCTTGCTCTCGCTGTCTCTCCGCCCTCTCTCTCTCAATCGTCCTCTCCCACTAGCTTTGCAGGAAAAACAGAAGGTAGAGCAGAGGTGACGTTGGCGACAAGGAGGTTGCCAGGAAGGTAAGGACTTCATATAAATTTGGGCAGCGGCAAAACTCGAGATCCTACACGTGTAGTATCTCCCTCCCGCCCTCCCTCCTCGAACCAGAAGAAACATGAATCTGTAAGGTAAGGTTTATTGCCTCCTTCTTTTATTTTAGTTAGTTGATATAAATCTAAGGCTTACAATGGCGGGGATCTCAGACTCGTTGCATGTGCCTCTTGCCTAATGTAGGAGCTCAGGGACGTGGCCAACATCCCTAACTCTTACACCTGCAACAAGTGTGTCCAGCTGCAGCTCTTGTTCGACAACATGACGGCTTTGGAGCTGCGGATGGATTCACTATGGAGCATTGGTGAGTTGGTCACAACACAGTTTAGAATTGCTGAGGGAGACAGTGAGTGGATGACCAAAGGGCAGAGAAAGAGTAGGAAGACAGAGCAGGTAAACCCTGCGGTCATCTCTCTCCAATGCAGGTATGCTGTTTAGGATCGTGTTGGGGGAGATGGCTCACAATGGGCCATGGCAACGTGGCGGGCACTGCTGCTCAGAAAGGCGAGAGAAAGACTTGTAGCGCCATGGTCATCAATGATTCTGTTGAAAGGGGAGTAGATAGGCGGTTCTATGGTCGTAAACAAGACTTCCGTATGACATGTTTCCTCCAAGATGCTCGGTCAAGGTTTCACTGATGGGCTGCAGGGCGTTGTTAAAGAGGAGTGTGAACAGCCAGTTGTCGTTGTGCATATAGGCAGCAATGATATTAGTAAAAAAACTATGTGAGGTCCTGAAAGCAGAATTCAGGGAGTTAGGACAGAAGTTATACAGGAGGACCTCAGAGGTAGTGATCTCGATTTTTCTACCAGTGCCGCGTGCGAGCCATGATAGAAATGTAAAATAGGCAGGATGAATATGCGGCTTGAGGGATGGTGTAGGAGGGAGGGGTTCAGATTTGTGTGACATTGGGACTGGTTCTGGGGAAGATGAGACTATTAGAAATTGGATGGTCTACATCTGAACCAGACTGTAAGTAATGTCCTTGGTGGAGTTTTTGTTGCTGTTGTTGGGAGGTTTAAAACTAATGTAGCAGGTGACTACTAGACAGTGAGGTGGAAACAGGAGACTGTAACGATCATGAAGGTGGCATTACCGGGGGGAGAGTAGACAGAAAGCAGATGAACGCAAACGAACTTGCGGCCTGAATTGTATATACCTTAATGCAAGGAAAATAGTGGGTAAGGCAGATGAACTTAGGGCTTGGATTGATGCCTGGGAGTATGACGTTATTACGATCACAAAGACTTGGTTGAATGAAGGGCATGACTGGTAACTAAATGTTCCAGGATATAGGTGTTTCAGTGAAGAGTGGGAGGGAAGTAAAAGGGAGGGGAGGAATTACATTGATGGTCAGGGATGATATCACGATTGTGCTAAAAGAGGTCACTATGGAGGGCTTGAGCAGTGAGACATTGTGGGTGGAGCTGAGAAGTAACAAGGGTGCAGTGACATTGGTGGGGCTGTATGACAGGCCTTCCAACATTGAGCACGAGTTAGAAGAACAAATAGGTAAACAGCTTATGGAAAGATGTAGAGCCAACAGGGTGGTGCTAATGGGAGATTTTAATTTTCCCAACATTGACTGGGATGCACTTCGTATCAGAGGTCTAGATGGGATAGAATTTGTAAGGAGCGTTCAGGAATGATTTCCAGAATAATATGTCAATAGTCCGACAAGGGAAGGGGCCGTATTGGACCTGGCATTGGGTAATGAACCAGGCCAGGTGGTATAATTTGCAGTGGGGGATTTCTTTGGGAATTGTGACCACAATTCTATGAGTTTTAGAATGCTCGTAGACAAAGATGAGCGTGATCCCAAGGGAAGACTACTAAAATGGGCCAAGATCAATAATATCAAAATTAGGCAGAAGCTGAGAAATGTGGATCACACACAGCTATCTGAAGAGAAGTCCACATCTGATATGTGGGAGGCTCTCAATGATAGGTTGAAGATAGTGCAGGATAGGCATGTCCCTTTGAAAACAAGAGATAGGAAAAACAAGATTCGTGAACCGTGGATGACAGGAGAAATCGTGCGACTAGACAAGAGGAAAGTGGAAGCGTACATAATATCAGTGCAGCTACGAACAGAATGGGTCTTAGAGGAATATCAGGAGAGTATAACCGATATTAAATTAGGAATCAAGCGGGCTCAAAGGGATCATGAAATAACTTTAGTGCGCAAAATTAAGGAGAATCCCAAGGCCTTTTGCTCCCATATAAGAGGCAAGAGGGTAACGACAGAAAGGATTTGTCAACTAAAGGATAAGAAAGGAAGGTTGTGTGTCAAACCTGAGAAAATGGGCGAGATTCTCAATGGTTACTTTGCAGCAGTGTTCACTGAGGAACGGGAGCTGAAATTAGAGACAAATCTTTGTTTACTCTGCATCACGTTGAGATAAGAAGGGAAGATGTGTTGTGTAGGCTAAAGGATATTAAGGTCGACAAATCCCCAGGTTGCTGAGGGAGGCGAGAGATCAAATAGCTAGGGCCCTCATAGATATGGTGTGTTGGTAGAGAAAGTCATCAAGAAGACCCCAAGAAGAGCCGAGGAGCTGCAGGAGAGTGCAAAGCCGAGGCAGCGGCTGGGTATGGAGATAGTACCTATTCTCGGCAAAGAATTACCCTCTTTGGGTAAAGTTTACTCAGAAAAAACAGGGGAAGAAGGTGAATAAATCATAATTTTGAGAAATACAGGGTTCATCCAGTTGCTGACAGTAAGAGATGAGCGAATCCTTCTGATCTGTTACTCGAGTGTGTAGTCAATTGTGAGATAGATGGACAGAAATTTAGTGTTCCTTTTTGTAAGATCTGGTTTGAGTGTCAACTCAATACTGGGAAAGTTACAGTGGGCGTGTCATGGAGTCATAGAGTCATGGAGGTGTACCACATGGAAACAGACCCTTCAGTCCAACTCATCCATGCCGACCAGATATCCCAACCCAATCTAGTCCCACCTTCCAGCACCCGTCCCATATCCCTCCAAACCCTTCCTATTCATCTATCTCTCCAGGTGCCTTTTAAATGTGGCAATTATACTAACTTCCACCATTTCCTCTGGTAGCTTATTTCATACATGTACCACCTTCTGCGTGAAAAAACGTTGCCCCTTAGCTCTCCTTTATATATTTCCCTTCTCACCCTAAACCTATGGCCTCTAGTCTGGACTCCTCCACCCCAGGGAAAAGTATTTGCCTATTTATCCTATCCATGCCACTCATGAGTTTATACATGTCTATAAGGTCACCCCTCAGCTTCCGAAGCTCCAAGGAAAACAGCCCCAGCCTATTTCACCTCTCCCTATTGCTCAAATCCTCCAACCCTGGCAACATTCTTGTGAATCTTTTCTGAACCTTTCAAGTTTCGCAATATCTTTCCGATAGGAAGCAGACCAGAATTGCATGGAATATTCCAACAGTGGCCTAACCAAAACTCTGACCAATAAAGGAAAGCATTCGAAATGCTTTCTTCACTATCCTATCTAACTGCGAATCCACTTTGAAGGAGCTATGAACCTGCACTCCTAAGTCTCTTTGTTTATCAACACTCAAGAGGACCTTATCATTACGTGGAAAGGTCCTGCTAAGATTTGCTTTCCCAAAATGTTGCACCTCGCATTTATCTAAATTAAACTCCATCTGCCACTTTTTAGCCCATTGGCTCATCTGATCAAGTTTCCATTGTACTCTGAAGTAACTTTCTTCGCTGTCCACTACACCTCCAATTTTGGTGTCATCTACAAACTTACTAACTATAACTCTTGTGCTCACATCCAAACAATTTATATTAATGATGAAAAGTAGTGGACCCAGCAGTGATCCTTGTGGCACTCCACTGGTCACAGTCTCTAATCTGAAAAACAACCCTCAACCACCACTCTTTGTCTTCTACCTTTGAGCCAGTTCTGCACCCAAATGGCTAGTTCTCCCTGTATTCCATGAGATCTAAAATGTGTTGCTGGAAAAGCGCAGCAGGTCAGGCAGCATCCATGGAACAGGAGAATCGACGTTTCGGGCATAAGCCCTTCTTCAGGAATGAGGAAAGTTTGTCCAGCAGGCTAAGATAAAAGGTAGGGAGGAGGGACTTGGGGGAGCAGGTTCCATAACTGAGTGAATCCATTCCTATACTAGAGCAGTTAAACGTACTCTCCCTATAGTGTGCCTGTTGGTGTTTCACTGGTCTGGATGATTGAGTCAACCCCTTTCCACAGACAGAGCACGTAAATGGCCTTTCCTTGGCCAATGAGTTTCCAAATCAGATGGATAATTGAATTCCTTCCTACACTCCCCATGTTTCCTTGGTTTCTCCCCAGTGTGACTACACTTGTGCTCTAACAGGCCAACTGGTCCACATAGAATACCTGTACAATTTCTCCCCACAGTGTATAGTGCTCTATCATTCCATGTTCAAAATCCAACAACATTCAAGTTAAAAGTATGGGTGACTGTCAGATCCTCATACGATGGGGGAATGAGTTTCCAGACTGCAAATGCTACCTTTTTTAATGTTCTGAAAAACTGTTTGAAAATAGGAAGAAAAAAAAGGTATGGCAGAGAACAGCCAAAAACAGAAAGACAGTTTGTGAAATGAAGCGGAACAATTCTGCTAATTTGTTGGATTGGCAGAAAGTAAATGTGAACATGAAAGCTGCTGGATTGGACTGCTGGATCTCATCATTACCACGATCACTTTTGCCCAACATAGCAGCAGTAGATGAGTCGGCCTAATTTCAGTTCTTCATTCCTTTGATCTCACTAGAGACGAGTTTAAATACAGTGTAGATAAGGGTGGCCATTTTCGTCAAACAAACAATTGCAGTTCTGACGGATGATGGTTTGAAAAGAACATCAAACAAAATCGTACGAATTGGGTGGAGGAACAAAAATAGGGCAGTCACTCTGCTGCAACTTTTCTTCAGAGCCCCAAACAACAGGGAAATAGAGGAGCTAATATGTAACTAATCTCTGAATAGTGATAAAAAAATCGGATAGTAATTGCAGGAGATTTTAACAATCCCAATATGAATGGGTCAATTTAATGTGAAATGATTTTTGTGGTACATTCAAGAGAACGCTTTTAGTTTGTCGTACTAAGAGCAATAAGAACGGACACAATTGTGGAGCCTGTTTTAAGCTGTACAGAAGAAGGAATGGCAGTGGGAGAGCATGCTGGTGGACGAGATCATAATTGTTGAAAACAAGTTAGAACAAGATGTGCAATAGTACGTTTGGCATGGTGCATGTTGGTGTTAGAAAGGCTTTTGATGAACTATCCATGGAATCCATGGAAACGAAGCAAGCAAGGTACAAAACTAGCTCAGTGATAGGAAAAAGCCTAATTGTTGACGAATGTTGCAACTGGAAGACTCTTTCCATTTGAATTGCACAGAGGTCAATGCTAGGTACCCTTGTATTTGTATATGTATTACTAAGATCGCATAAATCTGCCCCTGTGATTAATGGCTGAAGACTGCAGAAAAACATAAATGGTCAAGTCAGGTGGGATGAAAAGTGAAAAATGGTATTTGTCGTGGACACTGTAAAATGCCACATTTACTGATGGAAAACAATCCAAGCGAATCCATGAGAGATGTACAGGAAGTTACAGATGGTGAACTGCATGTCAACAGATTCTCGACGTTAGCAAAACAGGTGGAAAAGGTGGTGAAAAAGGCATATGGAATCCTTTCCTTCGTGAGTGAAGGTATAGAATATTAGAGTAAGGAATTTATGTTGGAACTATACAAATTGTTCATTATGTCAAAACACGAGAAGAGTTATGTTCACAATACAGAAAGGTTGCAATTGAATTGGTGAAAGTACAAAGGGGATTTGTGAGGGTGTTGCAAACAAGCGGGCAGGAATTCAAGGACAAGTGCAGAAGATTTACAGGTAATTTGAGGAAAGTTGTTTTTCACCCATGGGGTGCTGGGTATCTGAAATGTACTGTCTGGAATGTAGAACAGGTAGGAAACATCACAATTGTTAAAAAGTCAATGGATCAATTATTGAAATGGGGTACCATTTATGCCAAGTTCTGGAAAATAGGTGAGTGACAATAGGTCAGCATAGTTGGAGTTGGAGTTGCCGATGTTTAACTGGGGTGGACAAAGTTAAAAATCACATAGCACCAGGGTATAGTACAACAGGGCTGTTTGGAATCACTTGTTTTCAAAGCGCTGCTTTCAGATGGTTGTTACCAGATGAAGAAACAGCGTTTTGAAAACTAGTGATTCCAAACAAACCTGTCGGCCTACAACCTGGTGATGTGTAATTTTCAACGTTCTGTAAAAATGCATGCATGAATAACACAAGTCAGTCATTTGGCCCCTCAGATCTGCTCTGCCATTCACTAAAATCATGTTTGTATTTCACATTCCACATTCTCAGCTACGCCCAGTAACCACTGAATGATTTGTCGAAAATGAAATTATCTCCCACTGCCTTAAAAATATTCGTTGAAACTTTATTGCTGGAACAGCACAGCAGGTCAGGCAGCATCCAGGGAACAGGAGATTCGACGTTTCGGGCACAGGCCCTTCTTCAGGCCTGTGCCCGAAACGTCGAATCTCCTGTTCCCTGGATGCGGCCTGACCTGCTGTGCTGTTCCAGCAATAAAGTTTCAACTTTGATCTCCAGCATCTGCAGACCTCACTTTCTCCTTCAAAATATTCGGCACTCCTGCCTCCTGAGGGAGACTGACATTTGCTGTCAGAAAAAAAAGTAAAGTATCTTAAGCTCTCTCCTAAAAGTCTGGACTTAGTTTATTATCAGTGCCCCTAGTTCTGGACAAGAGGCAATGCCCTTGCTACATCACCCCTTTGCAAGATTTTTTCCGATCTTATACACCTCAGTCAAATTTTTCCCAACTCTTTTAAAGCCCAATGGAAACAGGATCAGTCTGTCCAACGTTTCCGCTTCACACAACCCAGGGATCAATCAAGATACCTCCTCTGAACAGCCTCCAATGAATTTACATCCTTCCTTACATAAGGCAAACAAAAATACACCCAAAGCCTCACTTGTAGCCAGACAAATGGGCTTTTCACACCCAGTTCTAATTGCAATAAATGACTGAATTCCTTGAGCTTGCCTGTTCTGTTTCAAGTCTGGAAACATTCAGGTATGATGGATTATTGAATAGGCGGGGGCTATTCTCTCTGGAACAGATGAGGGTGAGGTGTGATTTGATTAAGGGGCTCAGACATAATGGATGAGTAAGGCCGTTTTAACTCCACAAAGAAGCAAGTGACTAGCGAGTTTACATTGAAAATGAATGGTTGACGGGTTAGGATCTTTTTTCAGCCAGAAAGTGGTGTGGTCTGAAATTCGGTACCTGGAAAAGGGCCAGAAGCTATCTGTTCATTTACAAGGTGCATGGAAAAGCAACTGGTGGGCAGGAACTTGCAAGGCCAAATGATGGAGAGTGAGATTACAGCGGAGGCTGTGATTCCGCTGGAGGCTTTTCTCCAGATGACACAGACACGATAGACCAAGTGGCCTCCTTTCTGCAGGAAAATTCTATGATTTTGCGAGGATGGCAGAAACTGCATCTTAGGAGATTGAAGGGCGACCTAACAGACGTTTATATAATCATAAGGGGCATATTTTCAAGACGAGAGTGGAATGATTCAAAAGGGACCTGAGCAGCAACTATTTCACACAGAGGGTAGTTAGTGAATGGAATGCACTGCCAGAGGAAGATGTAGATGCAGATACAGTCAAGACATTTCAAAGGTATTTGGATGGAATAGGAAAGGTTTAGAGGGAGAAGGTTAACTCTGCCCTCATACAGAACAGAACAGACTGTAAAGGAGTAACTCATCTGAAAGACAACGTATTGTCATGTGTGAGACGGGGGAGCCGAGAACAAAAAGTAAGGGTACATAAAGCTTTTCCCAGAACTTTTAGGCAGAAGTGTGAGAGGGTGATCCAGGCGCAGACTTCATTGATCAGAGTTCTATTTTCTGTGTTGCAGACCTGAACAGTTTGATTTTATCCTGGTATTAACATCCCGAAGGTAGAAATGTCGAAAGATGAGTGGGCCACTCGGCCCCTCGAGCCTGCCCATCCATTCAATATGATGGTCTTCCCACGCTGTATTCCCACTTTTGCCACATTTAAGCAGTTCCAGTGCACTCCTAACCTTTAACTGATAATAGAAACGGAAAAGAAATGCTCAGCTCTGCTGTGGCCACAAAACAGGACAATTCCAACCTTACCACTTAATCCTACTCTCCAGACAGTATTCATTCAGCAATACCCAGCTCACTGACGCTGTGTTGAAGCGGGGGGAGACGAATTGTTGATTGTCGGGGAAAATCTATCGAATGTCATTTAAGGAAGGGAACTGCCGCCCTTATGCAGTCTTGCTGACATGTGACTGCAGACCCATTAAGATGCCTGATGAAGGGTTTATGGCCGAAACATTGGTTCTCCTGCTCCTCAGATGCCTTCTGACTGGCAGTGCTGTTACAGCTCCATAATCTTTGACTTTGATCCCTAGCACGGGCAGTCATCACTTTCTCCTGAGGGGTGATGAAGGAACACAGCAAAGTCCAGTTCGGTATTATTAGATCAGACATGAGTTGATTCAATAGTGGAAGAATCTCAATGGGCTGAATAGTCTGTTTCTGCTCCTAAAATGGTCATTACACGAGGCTGCACAACTCACCTGGATAAAGTGTGCCAAGTTAAAAATGCATGGATCCCCTTCGGGCATTGATTAGAGGTGAGATGTGCAAACGACAACATACAAACGAGAGTCATTGCAGGTGATTACTCCGAAGTTATCTGCATACCATGGTAAATGGGAAAACCAGCCTTTAGCACCTGCATTGAACCGAGTTCCACATGGGCAAAGGTCAAGGCTCACAACCCACCATTGCCATTGCCTTTTCCTGCTATCCCCTCTGTTCTTGTTTTCAACCAATCACACGCCAGGCAATTGCAGTTAATATTGCTGACTGTAACATGCAGGGAAGCGATTCTGACTGAGCCCAAGACATCATTCTGCTTCGGAAATCAGTATTTCAAGTATACTACTGTAAATGGTATCCGTTAGCAGTTCATGGCAGTGGAAGCACTGAATTCAAATGACTAGACTAAAAGGGAACATCTCTGTTTATATCACCCTGGACATTGTCTGATTTAGTTAAAAATCACACAAGACCAGGTTATTGTCCAACAGCTTTATTTAGAAACATTAGCTTTCTGAGCAGTACTCCTTCGTCAGTGAGCCAGTGGGGCAGGATCATAAGGCACAGAATTTATAGCAAAATATAACAGTGTCATGCAACTGAAACAATTTACTGAACAAACCTAAATTGCTGTGAAGCCTTTCATCTTTTAAAATGGATTTGAGGTTTTGGTTCATTAATATGTGAGTCCTAAAACTTCCTTTAAGTCACATTCTCGAAATAACTTAAGGCTATTTTTTTCGGAAAAGGTGACATCTCAGCTCAGACAGTGAATTTATGGTGTGAGTTTAGAGTCTGTCTGTATCCCAAAATTGAGTCAGCCAGGTTCCATTTCCAAAGTAGGAATCTAGAAACTGTAACATGGATTGACTGTCCGCAGAGTGTATGCTTTTTGAGCAAATTAGAATATGTCTGCTTCAGAATTGCATTTGCCCAGCCTTCTGCAAATGATCCCCTCGGCTCTGTCTCAGTTTTGTTAGGTTTTACTTCATAATAGATGAAATTGGGTACTGTAGATGATGGAGATCTGAGTCAAGATTAGAGTGGTACTGTTAAAGCACAGCAGGTCAGGCAGCATCCGAACAGCAGGAAAATCGACATTTCGGGCAAAAGCCATTCATCAGGATTATTACTATATAATATACAGGTTAGACAATCATCTATGGCATTACAGTTCAAAGTGCATTAGACACTCTCTCTCTGTGTGTATGCTATAGTAAATTTGTAGATTCGTGGTTAGAGTACTTGTCTTGCAAACCAGGAGTTGCGAGCTTGGGGCTTATGCAATTTTTGTACAATTGCCACATTCACCATCCAAAGGATGCTGTAACCAGTGTTACAACACGGGGTAAACTTTCCTGCTTAATTTAAAACCAGCAACACAGATAAGATTTATCCCATGCAGTAGTCTGTGAAAATTCGATAGGCCAAGGATTAGTTAAAGTAAAATTTAACAATTTTATTTCTTAAAGAATGACAAAGAATAATTAACTAGCAACTATTTACAATTCCTTACACCAACCGAGCTTTTACAATCTCTTCTATAATACTAGCCCCATAAAACTCCCGAAAATAATTTTAAAAACAAGCTTCAGATACCTAGAACATTGGGATGCCTTCTGGGGAACGTGGGACCTGTACATGAAGGACGGGTTGCATCTGAACTGGAGGGGAACAAATGTCCTGGTGGGAGATTTGCTCGTGTGGTTCGGGATGGTTTAAACTAGTTTGGCAACGGGGTGGGAATCAGATCTACATATCTGAGAAGAGACCATTTGTAGATGGGGCAGTGACAGGATGTAGTGAATCTATCAGGAATGCTTCTCCCATGATGAAACAACGGAATCATTTAAAGTGTGTCTGCTTTAGTGCAAGGAGTGTCAGAAATAAGAGTGATGAACTTAGCGCATGGATCAGTATTTGTGGCTATGATGTTGTGGCCATAACAGAGACGTGTGTTACACAGGGATAGGAATGGTTGCGAGAAGTTCTAGGGTTTAGAACGTTTAAAAATAACAGGGAGAGTGGAAAAAGAGGCGGTGGTGTAGAATTGTTAATGAGAGAATGCATCACAGCTCCAGAAACGCGGGTTTTCTACAGATTGCCTAATAGCGGGAGAGAGATTGAAGAGCTCATAGGCCGGCAGATTCTGGAAAAAATGCAGATATAGCAGGGTTGTTGTTATGGGTGATTTCAACTTTCCCAATATCAGAAAATGATCAGGGAGAAGGTGGGGCAATCAGGGATAGCGTAGGAAAGTTGTGCGTGGAGTCTGAGCAGATACGGGAAGCGCTAAATGAGTTTTTTGCTTCGGTTTTCACTAAGGAAAGGGACATTGTTGTGAATGAGAACTTTGAGGAGTCGGGATCTGGCTTGAATAGATTAAGACTGATGAAGTTGATGTACTGGAAATCTTGGAAAACACTAAAATTGTTAAGTCACCAGGCGACCAGATTTATCCTAGGCTACTCTAGGAAGCAAGAAAGGAGGTTGCTAAGCCTGTGGGGAAGATCTTTGTTTCCTCACTCTCCACGACAGTGGTACCTGAGGATTGGAAGGAGGCGAATGTTGTTCCTCTTTTCAAGAAGGGTAATAGGGAAATCCCAAGCAATTACAGACCAGTCTGCCTTACGTCTGTTGTCAGCAAGGATTTGGAAAGAATTCTGTAGGATAGGATTTATAACCAATTGGTAAAGTATTGCGTGATTAAAAGCCAGTCAACATGACTTTGTGAGGGGTAGGTCATGCCTCACAAATCTTATTGAATTCTTTGAGAAGGTGACGAGACAGGTTGACGAAGGTCGAACAGTAGATGTGGTGTATATGGACTTCAGCAAGGCATTTGATAAGGTTCCCCATAGTAGGCCCATTCATAAAGTCAGGAGGTCTGGCATAGAGGAAGATTTGGCTATCTGGATTCAGAATTGTTTCGCTGACAGAAGGCAGAGAGTGGTTGTAGATGGAAAGTATTCTGCCTGGAGGTCAGTGTTGACTGGGGTCCCGCAGGGCTCTGTTCTTGGGCTTCTGCTCTTTGTAGTTTTTATAAATGACTTGGATGAGGAGGTTGAGGGGTGGGTTAGTAAATTTACAGATGATACAAAGGTTGGAGGTGTCATTTATAGTATGGAGGGTTATTGCAGTCTGTATTGTGACATAGACAGGATGTAGAGCTGGGCTCAGGAATGGCAAATGGAGTTCAGCCTGGATAAATGCGAAGTGAGGCATTTTGGAAGGTCTATCTCGAATGCTGAATATAGGATTAAAAACAGGATTCTTGGCGGTGTGGAGGAACAGAGGGATCTTGGCGTTCAAGTACATAGGTCCCTCAAAGTTGTCACCCAAGTGGATAGAATTGTTAAGAAAGCATATGGTATTAATTAACATGGAGGATCGAGTTTAAGAACCATGAGGCTTTGCTACATCTCTACAAATCCCTGGTGAGGCCACATTTGGAATATTGTGTCCAGTTCTGATCGCCCAATTATAGGAAAGATGTAGAAGCTTTGGAGAGGGTGCAAAGAATCTTGACCTCGGATGCTGCCTGTACTGGAGGGCTTGCCTTCTCGAGATATGTTGACTAAGGTCAGGCATTTCTCTCTGGAGAGGAGGAAGAGAGGTGACCTGATCGATGTATCTAAGGTAATGAGAGGCATGGATAAAGTCAATAGCCAGAGATATTTCTCCAGGGCAGGATTGACTGGCACGAGGGTGTCATAGATTTAAGATATTAGGAAAAAGGTATAGAGAGAACATCAGAGGAAAAGCCTTTATGCAAAGAGTTGTAAATGCATGGAATGCATTGCCAGCGGTGGTGGTGGAAGCAGAGTCATTAGGGACATTTAAGCAGTGGACATGCACATGGATAGCAGTGAATTGAGGGGTGCATAGGTAAAGTTATTTTATTTTACATTAGTATTAGTTCTCGGCACAACATCGTGGGCCAAAAGGCCTGTTCTGTGCTGTATTGCCCTATGTTCGAAAACTTCTTATCTCAAAACCAGGCAGCTTTCGTGTTTCTCTGTATTTCGGTCTTCTTTTCTTCTTGGGGATTCTGCTTCACGGGTTACTGATCTATAAAGGTACTTTTTAGAGAGCTATTCTTCATGGAGTCTTTTTACATGGCAGATCTCCTCTCAACTGTTTAATTCTCCCTCGTCTTATACCACCAATACATTGAATTGTGTCATTGACCTTTAAGATTGTCAATATACTAAATTCAAATTGGATTGGAGTTTGGTATTTTTCAAGGCATAATTCAAACTGATTGGCCTAATTCAAATCTGTTCATCACTTCCAGGCAACCAGCAACACCACCTACCCCAGTAGCTGGAGCACCTTTTATGGTGTATCTTATTGAGAACACTTGGTTATGTCAGATAGTACTTTCTAGATTTTAGCTCTCTTAAAGGTACAGTAAACCCACATTTTCAGAACACCTCCCCCGAAGGTAATGATGGACCATCATAAGGAAAAGATGGCTTCAGTGTTTTCTTTATATTTTAAACACGTTACTTTAACATACAGATAACCTTAGTATAAGTTCACCTTAACCTCTTCCCATTTATATATATAAATAAAGGCAAATCTCATCTAAACTCTCTGCCAACTCTACCATGTAATCTTTCCAGGACTGATTAAAGATCACTACATGGTCCAAATAGACTGCACGGTTTGTAAACACAGCCACAACTCGGTTCATGAGTCTTTGGAATGCGGCAGGTGCGGTCTTCATTCCAAAGGGCATCAGACACATAAATTTCTTTTGCCATCTCTAATAAAGATAATTGCCAGCAACGAAGCATGAAGTCCAACTTGGTGATGTAATTGGCTTGTCTGACTTTCTCGATACAGTCCTCCAGTCGAGGAATTAGATATGAGTCCAATGTTTTAATGACGTTGACTTTCCAATAATTCGTGCAGAATTGTTGTGTCCTGTCTTTTTGGGAAGTAAGCTGATCGGCGAACTCCACTCACTCTGGCGTGGTTCACTGATGTCCTAATCGAGAATGGCCTTCACCTCCATCTGGAGCTGCCTGGTAAAGAAGGATTAAGCTGATCGAGGTTTCGTTTTATCAGAGCAGTATACCCTACATCTACTTCATGTACAATAGTATTAGTCCTCCCCATCTGATTCTTACATATGTCCTTGTACTGCAGTAACAAACTTTCAACTGTGCTCTCTTCAAGGACTTTTTCATTTTTTAATATATTTTGAGGCACCTCAAAATCCACATCCTCTGGATTTGATTCCTCACTGGTTACTGTGGCACAGTAACTAACACCTGTGTCGAAAATTCATTCTCTCCAGTATAATATGGTTTCAACATGTTCACATGGCATACCCGATATCATTTTTGTTTATCTGGCATCTTTACTAGATAATTCGCCTGACTCAACTTTTTTCTCAAAAGTGGCTTTGAAGGGATCTCCTATCATTGATAACAGTACTAACATGTTATCCCCTCGAGAATATTTCTGAATCTCCGAGCTTTTATCTGCCACAAGTTTCATTAAGCAATGTGCTCTCTTTAGGTGCTGTTTAGCTAACTCACCTGCTTGATTTAATCTCTCCCTCACCTCCGATACTAATTCTAAATGTGAGATCTCTGACTTTGGTCTCATCAATCTTTCTTTAATTAAATTCAAAGGACTTCTCACTTCATGATTGAATATTAACTCAAAAAAAAATAGTAGACTCATTTTGCATCTCCAATGGCAAACATTACGAATGGGATACCTTTATCCCAATCATTCTGGTAATCCTGATAGTATGCTGTCAACATGGTCTTCAATGTCGGATGCCACCTTTCGAATCTCCCTGGGATTCAGCATAATAGCACTGGATTTGAATTGCTGTACACTTAAGCTATCCACAATCTGCTTTAACAGTCTAGCAGTAAACGTTGACCCTTGGTCTGGCTGAATCGTTCTGGGTTACCCATATCGTGTGAAGAAATCTACTAATTCCTCGATTACACTTCTTGCCTCAATACTCCAGGAAATCTGGTGAACACATCCACTTTGGTTAACGAGTACTAGTTTGCACATTTAGTTCTCGGGAGGGGACCTGCACAATCAATTATACTGTGTGTGAAAGATTCGTCAAATGTTGAAATTGGCAAAGGTGCTGGGTTATTAACACCCGTGGGTTACCTACCATTTCGCATGTATGACACGTATAGCCTTGTACATTCCAGACCAATAAAAATGTTTTCTGTACCATAGACTCGTTCTTTCGTACCACGAGGTGATCTCCTACAGGTAGTTCATGTGCTACCCGTAAGACTTCCTGTCTGTATACTACTGACAACACAACCTACTGCACGTTGGCCCTTTTCTCCTCTTCAATATCCTGCTGTGGTCTTTATTTCCGTCTGATGATTCTATCTTTCAGTTAATAAAACTATGGCATATTCTCTGCCTTCTTTTCAGAGTATGGATCCATTAGTTATACATATATCTTTTATTGACTGATCTTTCTTTGCAGGTCCCTTAGCCTTTCAGTACTAAACTCTGACTCTCTGCCTGCCCAGGTTTTTCCCACACTTCCTGTCCCTATTATCTGCACGCTTCTTTTCAAATATTCTGGAATCAGCTTCTGCAACGATTTTTTCTGAAAAATCATTCCCGATTTCAATAACTGTCAGAATGAAAAAAAAAGTGCTCCAAATGTTTCTTCGTCATTCACCGCTGATTTTGAAGCACTGAACTCTAGTTCAAGATCAGCTGAATGCGAGAATTTCCTCCTATTTACTCACCAAATTCACATCATCTGGAAAACCACCATTTGGACATAACTCAGTCTTCCATGTTTTCTCCCCACGTGAACTATTCATCTGTCCCAAAACCAATTAAACACCGCCTTGAACTTTCTAATGGCTTTATCTCTCAGTCAACCTCTTTGCTTCCTTCCCAATGTTTCCTCGTATCCAAGTAAACCATGTTGTTCTTACCTAACATCGTGATATTTCCAGTACGTGCCCTCCATGTTCTTTCTTATTATTTATTTACATCCCATTAAATTGCGTCTGGAGAAAGGATGCTGTGTCGAAGTCAAGACATGAAAATGCGCTGTAATGCTGTACAATCTCATTACCGAGGAGGGAAGGTGTAGCTATTTCAGTCATAGTGAACGGTTTGGATGTGGCAAAAACGAGTCCAGTCGCTGAGGGGAGTGTGACGGTTTTTCTCACTTTTTTCCCTCTCTTAACATGTGCTAAAGTAACACACCAAGAGATCATAGAATCCCTACAGAGGGAAACAGGCCATTTAATGCAACAAATCTATACCAACCCTCCGAAGACGAACTCTCCAGACACATCCCCCTTCCATTCTACATTTTTTCCTGAATAATTCACCAACCGCCAGTCGCCCGAGGCTGGAATCAAACAGGCTCTCCGGGACTCTGAAGCAGCAGCACTCTCCCTGAAATGGAGAACAGTGTATGTGACCTTCGCGATGTCACAGGGGGGTTGCTGCTATCTGATTCAGCGTGGGGTAGTACTGCAGAGATTCCTTTTGCTCAAACACATTGCAGGTCCCAGCCCAAAGAATAGATGTTACCATCCAAATGATCCCAGAGTGATAAGGAATAGAAAAAAAAAATTCAGGACACCGCCTTGATATCTCTTTGGGGTAAAGGGAGGTGTGAGGGTGCGCAGTCGCGACTAGTGTATGTTTTAAGCAACTACAACCTTGTCCCGTGTGTTAATAAATAAAAAAAAAACAATTTGAGAGATTGATTCAGTTACTGATAATGGAAAACAATTGAGATGGGCTATGTTGCTTCTTAAAACGCTTGAGTAAATTGCTCTAGGTAAACAAACAATTCTCCCTGGTGTCAGTGAAACGATAAACAGCAGAGTATGGTTCCTAGAGTTTGGTCTGACTTCTGGGTTATAGGCCCAGCGCACTGCCACTGTGATACACTGCTCACACGATCTGAACACAAATGAAGAATTACACAGTGATGAGCTGTGTTGAATCAAATTCTACGAAGATTCTAAGCCGATGGAACAAAAACCCATGACAGCAGAGATCGAACATTGATTGAGAGGGAATTATTTTCCACATTCGAAGACACCACGCAATACTGTCCCCATGAGGCAGTATTAGAAGCACCTCTCTTCTGGATAGATATTAATTACCTTTCGTACAGAGCAGACAATGTCAAACTCCAAAATAAGGCAAAACTCAAATGAGCTGAACAATATAAACACCACAGAAACTGGTATCTGGTAAAAACGTCTATTTTCGCTCATCATCACTCTCTGTCATCTTCCTGAGCCTGAGGCTAGAACAATCACTGGTCGTAGTTAATGAAAGGAAAGACGTAATAGAGAAAGGAATGAAGAAGTGAATGAATGGCGGATTTAAAGGAAAGAAACAAGGAATGAACGAAGGAATAAATGAAAGCGGGGGGAAACATAGAAGGAATGAAGGAAGGAAAGAAGGAATGAAGGACGAAATGAAGCATTGAAAGAATGAAGAACGAAAGGAAGGATGGAAGGAAGAATCCAAGGAATGAAGGATTGAATGAGGGAAGGATGGAAGGATGGAAGGGAATGAAGGAGGAAAGAAGGAATGAAAGACGAAATGAAGCATTGAAAGAATGAAGAACGAAAGGAAGGATGGAAGGAAGAATCCAAGGAAAGAAGAATGAAGGACGAAATGAAGCATTGAAAGAATGAAGAACGAAAGGAAGGATGGAAGGAAGAATCCAAGGAATGAAGGATTGAATGAGGGAAGGATGGAAGGATGGAAGGAAGGAAGGAAGGAAGAAAGGAATGAATGAAGGAAGGAAGTGAAAAATGAAGGAAGGAAGGAAGGAAGGAAGGAAGGAAGGAAGGAAGGAATAAATAAATAAATAAATAAAGGAAGGAAGGAATCAAGAAGGCATTAAGGAATTAACGAAGGAAGGAAGAAAACATGGAATGAAGGAAGGAATGCTGGAAGGAAGGGAGGAAGATAGGAATGAATTAGAAGGAACGAACGAAGGAACGAACGAAGGAACGAACGAAGGAACGAACGAAGGAACGAACGAAGGAACGAACGAAGGAACGAACGAAGGAACGAACGAAGGAACGAACGAAGGAACGAACGAAGGAACGAACGAAGGAACGAACGAAGGAACGAACGAAGGAACGAACGAAGGAACGAACGAAGGAACGAACGAAGGAACGAACGAAGGAACGAACGAAGGAACGAACGAAGGAACGAACGAAGGAACGAACGAAGGAACGAACGAAGGAACGAACGAAGGAACGAACGAAGGAACGAACGAAGGAACGAACGAAGGAACGAACGAAGGAACGAACGAAGGAACGAACGAAGGAACGAACGAAGGAACGAACGAAGGAACGAACGAAGGAACGAACGAAGGAACGAACGAAGGAACGAACGAAGGAACGAACGAAGGAACGAACGAAGGAACGAACGAAGGAACGAACGAAGGAACGAACGAAGGAACGAACGAAGGAACGAACGAAGGAACGAACGAAGGAACGAACGAAGGAACGAACGAAGGAACGAACGAAGGAACGAACGAAGGAACGAACGAAGGAACGAACGAAGGAACGAACGAAGGAACGAACGAAGGAACGAACGAAGGAACGAACGAAGGAACGAACGAAGGAACGAACGAAGGAACGAACGAAGGAACGAACGAAGGAACGAACGAAGGAACGAACGAAGGAACGAACGAAGGAACGAACGAAGGAACGAACGAAGGAACGAACGAAGGAACGAACGAAGGAACGAACGAAGGAACGAACGAAGGAACGAACGAAGGAACGAACGAAGGAACGAACGAAGGAACGAACGAAGGAACGAACGAAGGAACGAACGAAGGAACGAACGAAGGAACGAACGAAGGAACGAACGAAGGAACGAACGAAGGAACGAACGAAGGAACGAACGAAGGAACGAACGAAGGAACGAACGAAGGAACGAACGAAGGAACGAACGAAGGAACGAACGAAGGAACGAACGAAGGAACGAACGAAGGAACGAACGAAGGAACGAACGAAGGAACGAACGAAGGAACGAACGAAGGAACGAACGAAGGAACGAACGAAGGAACGAACGAAGGAACGAACGAAGGAACGAACGAAGGAACGAACGAAGGAACGAACGAAGGAACGAACGAAGGAACGAACGAAGGAACGAACGAAGGAACGAACGAAGGAACGAACGAAGGAACGAACGAAGGAACGAACGAAGGAACGAACGAAGGAACGAACGAAGGAACGAACGAAGGAACGAACGAAGGAACGAACGAAGGAACGAACGAAGGAACGAACGAAGGAACGAACGAAGGAACGAACGAAGGAACGAACGAAGGAACGAACGAAGGAACGAACGAAGGAACGAACGAAGGAACGAACGAAGGAACGAACGAAGGAACGAACGAAGGAACGAACGAAGGAACGAACGAAGGAACGAACGAAGGAACGAACGAAGGAACGAACGAAGGAACGAACGAAGGAACGAACGAAGGAACGAACGAAGGAACGAACGAAGGAACGAACGAAGGAACGAACGAAGGAACGAACGAAGGAACGAACGAAGGAACGAACGAAGGAACGAACGAAGGAACGAACGAAGGAACGAACGAAGGAACGAACGAAGGAACGAACGAAGGAACGAACGAAGGAACGAACGAAGGAACGAACGAAGGAACGAACGAAGGAACGAACGAAGGAACGAACGAAGGAACGAACGAAGGAACGAACGAAGGAACGAACGAAGGAACGAACGAAGGAACGAACGAAGGAACGAACGAAGGAACGAACGAAGGAACGAACGAAGGAACGAACGAAGGAACGAACGAAGGAACGAACGAAGGAACGAACGAAGGAACGAACGAAGGAACGAACGAAGGAACGAACGAAGGAACGAACGAAGGAACGAACGAAGGAACGAACGAAGGAACGAACGAAGGAACGAACGAAGGAACGAACGAAGGAACGAACGAAGGAACGAACGAAGGAACGAACGAAGGAACGAACGAAGGAACGAACGAAGGAACGAACGAAGGAACGAACGAAGGAACGAACGAAGGAACGAACGAAGGAACGAACGAAGGAACGAACGAAGGAACGAACGAAGGAACGAACGAAGGAACGAACGAAGGAACGAACGAAGGAACGAACGAAGGAACGAACGAAGGAACGAACGAAGGAACGAACGAAGGAACGAACGAAGGAACGAACGAAGGAACGAACGAAGGAACGAACGAAGGAACGAACGAAGGAACGAACGAAGGAACGAACGAAGGAACGAACGAAGGAACGAACGAAGGAACGAACGAAGGAACGAACGAAGGAACGAACGAAGGAACGAACGAAGGAACGAACGAAGGAACGAACGAAGGAACGAACGAAGGAACGAACGAAGGAACGAACGAAGGAACGAACGAAGGAACGAACGAAGGAACGAACGAAGGAACGAACGAAGGAACGAACGAAGGAACGAACGAAGGAACGAACGAAGGAACGAACGAAGGAACGAACGAAGGAACGAACGAAGGAACGAACGAAGGAACGAACGAAGGAACGAACGAAGGAACGAACGAAGGAACGAACGAAGGAACGAACGAAGGAACGAACGAAGGAACGAACGAAGGAACGAACGAAGGAACGAACGAAGGAACGAACGAAGGAACGAACGAAGGAACGAACGAAGGAACGAACGAAGGAACGAACGAAGGAACGAACGAAGGAACGAACGAAGGAACGAACGAAGGAACGAACGAAGGAACGAACGAAGGAACGAACGAAGGAACGAACGAAGGAACGAACGAAGGAACGAACGAAGGAACGAACGAAGGAACGAACGAAGGAACGAACGAAGGAACGAACGAAGGAACGAACGAAGGAACGAACGAAGGAACGAACGAAGGAACGAACGAAGGAACGAACGAAGGAACGAACGAAGGAACGAACGAAGGAACGAACGAAGGAACGAACGAAGGAACGAACGAAGGAACGAACGAAGGAACGAACGAAGGAACGAACGAAGGAACGAACGAAGGAACGAACGAAGGAACGAACGAAGGAACGAACGAAGGAACGAACGAAGGAACGAACGAAGGAACGAACGAAGGAACGAACGAAGGAACGAACGAAGGAACGAACGAAGGAACGAACGAAGGAACGAACGAAGGAACGAACGAAGGAACGAACGAAGGAACGAACGAAGGAACGAACGAAGGAACGAACGAAGGAACGAACGAAGGAACGAACGAAGGAACGAACGAAGGAACGAACGAAGGAACGAACGAAGGAACGAACGAAGGAACGAACGAAGGAACGAACGAAGGAACGAACGAAGGAACGAACGAAGGAACGAACGAAGGAACGAACGAAGGAACGAACGAAGGAACGAACGAAGGAACGAACGAAGGAACGAACGAAGGAACGAACGAAGGAACGAACGAAGGAACGAACGAAGGAACGAACGAAGGAACGAACGAAGGAACGAACGAAGGAACGAACGAAGGAACGAACGAAGGAACGAACGAAGGAACGAACGAAGGAACGAACGAAGGAACGAAGAATGCAAGTAAGAAATAAAAAAATGGAAGGACTGAAGTAATGAAGAAATGATGCAAGGAAAGAAGGAATGAAGGCGGAAATGGAGGAATGAAGAAAAAAATGAAGGAATGAAGTAATGATGGATTACATAAATGGAGGAATGAAGGAAGGATGAAATGAAAGAGGGAAGGATTGAAGGAATGAAAGATTAAAAGGAGGAATTAAAGAAAGAAAGGAAGGGGGCTGGGTAAAAGAGAAAAGAAAACAAATAAGCAGTGAGGTGGAGATTGGAGACTGCTCGAACTATGAAGATAGCAGTAATAAAGGGAAGAGTAGGCAGAGAGCTGATGAGCGAAAAAAACTGGTGTCATGAAATGCATCTACTTTAATGCAAGGAGTATAGTGTGTAAGGCAGGTAAACTTACGGCTTGGAGTATGATGTTATTGCCAACACAGAGACTTGGTTGAACGAAGGGCATGATGATTGGCAATTAAATGTTCCAGGATATAGACGCTTCAGACAGGATAGGGAGGGAGGTAAAAGGGGGATGGAGTTGCATTGCTGGTTAAGGACGATGTCACGGTTGTGCTAAAGGAGCACACTATGAAGGTCTTGGGTAGTGAGGCTTTATAGGTGGAGCTTAGAAATAAGAAAGGTGCAGTCACACTGTTAGGGCTGTATTGCAGGCCTCCCAGTGAGCATGAAGTAGAAGAACAAATAGGCAAACAGATTATGGAAAGATGTAGAGGCAATAGGGTAGTGGTGATGGGAGATTTAAATATTCCAAACATTGACTGGGATACACTTAATGTCAGAGGTCTGGATGGGGGAGAATTTGTAAGAAGCGTCCAGGAGAGTTTTCTAGAGCAGTATGCCAATAGCCTGACGAAGGAAAAGGCCATATTGGACCTGGTACTGGGGAACAGGCCAGGACATGTGGTAGAAGTTGCGATGAGGGGTTTCTTTGGGAACAGTGACCACAATTCTGTAAGTTTTAGAATACTCATAGATAAAGAAGAGTGTGGTCCTAAGGGAAGAGTACTAAACTGGGCAAAAGCCAATTATATCAAAATTAGGCAGGAGCTCAGAAATGTGGATTGGACACCGCTATTTGAAGGGAATTACAATTTGAGATGTGGGAGGCTTTCAAAGATAGGTTAATATAGTGCAGAATTGGCAGGTCCTGTTGAAGGCAAAGGATAGGAAGGGCAAGGTTCATGAACCGTGAATGACAGGAGAAATTGTACGACTAGCCCAGAGGAAAAGTAAAGCAGACGTAAACGAGGAATCAAGCGGACTAAAAGGGGTCATGAAATAGCTTTAGCGAGCAGAATTAAGGAGAATCCCAAAGCATTTTATTCTTATATAAGCAGCAAGCGGGTAACTAGAGAAAGGATTGGTCCACTAAAGGATAATGGCAGAAGGCGGTGTGTTGAACCTGGGAGAATGAATGAGATTCTGAATGATTAGTTTGTATCAGTGTTCACTGAGGTGAGGAACATGATGAATGTTGAGATTACAGATAGAATTTTGATTAGTCTGGATCACGTTGACATAAGTAGGGAAGATGTGTTGGGTAGGCTATAGGTTATTCAGGTGGACAAATCCCCAGGACCGGATAGGATCAATCCCAGGTTGCTGAGAGAGGTGAAAGAGGAAATAGCTGGGGCCCTAACAGCTATCTTTGTGGCATCCTTAAATACAGGTGAGGTGCCAGAGGACTGGAGGGTTGCTCATGTTGTCTCCCTGTACAAGAAGGGTAGTAGAGATATTCCGGCTAACCACAAACCAGTGAGCCTGACGTCGGTAGTGGGGAAGTTGCCAGAGAGGGTACTGAGGGATAGAATCTATGTATATTTAGAAAAGGATGAGCTTATCAGTGATAGGCAACATGGTTTTGTGCAGGGGAGATCGTGCCTTACCAACTTAATAGAGTTCTTCGAGGAAGTGATCAAGTTCATAGATGAAGGAAGGGCTGTTGATGTCATATACATGGACTTTAGTAAGGCGTTTGATATGGTACCCCATAGAGTCATAGTCATAGAAATGTACAGCATGGAAACAGACCCTTCAGTCCAACCCATCCACGCCGACCAGATATCCCAACCCAATCTAGTCCCACCTGCCAGCACCCAGCCCATATCCCTCCAAATCCTTCCTATTCATATACCCATCCAAAGTGAAGTTATATAGTGTGCAGGGTGTTCTAGCTAGGCGGATAAAAAACTGGTTGAGCAATAGGAGACAGAGTAGTTGAAGGGAGTTTCTCAAAATGGAGAAAGGTGACCAGGGGTCAGTGTTGGGGCCACTGCTGTTTGTAATATATATATAAATGATCTGGAAGAGGGCATTGCTAGTATGATGCTTTCTGCTACTCCACACGAAGATTGGTGGAGTAGCAGAAAGCATAGGGTACTATCAGAGAATACAGGAGGATATAGATAGACTGGAGAGTTGGGAGGAAAAGTGGCCAATGGTTTTCAATCCAGACAAATGTGAGGTGAGACTAATGCTAGAGCGAACTATAAAATGAATGGAAAAGCCTTGGGAAAAGTCGATGGGCAGAGAGATCTGGGAGAGCAGGTCCATTGTACCCTAAAGGTTGCCACATAGGTGGATAGAATGGTCAAGGCGGCATATCGTATGCTTGCCTTCATTGGACAGGCTATTAAGCATAACAGTTGGCAAGACATGTTAACATTGTGCAAGACATTGGTTTGGTCACATTTTGAATTCCGAGTACAGTTCTGGTCACCACATTACCAAAAGTATGTGGACACTTTGGAGAGGGTCAGAGAATGTTTACGAGGATGTTGCCTGGTATGGAAGCTGCTAACTATGAAGAAAGGTTGAGTAGGTTAGGTTTATTTTCATTAGAAAAAAGGAGATTATGGGGAAACCTGATTGAGGTTTACAAAATCATGAAGGGAAAAGAAAGGGTGGATAGAGATAAGCTTTTTCCCCAGGGTGAAGGATTCAATAATGAGAGGCCACACTTTCAAGGCGAGAGGTGGACAGTTTAAGGGGGATGCACGCGGCAAGTACTTCACACAGAGTGGCGGGCGTTTGGAACGCGTTGCCAGCAGAGGTGGCAGAGGTAGGCACAGTAGATTCATTTAAGATGCGTGTGCATGAGTAAGTGTGGAATAGAGGGGTACAGATGCATAGGAATGGACCGACAGGTTTAGACAGTACACTTGGATCGGCTCAGGTACGGATGGCCGAAAGGCCTGCTCCTGGGCTGTAAGTTTCTTGTTCTTTGAAGGACGGAGGCAAAAACGCAAGGAAAGGAATGAAGGAATGAATGAGGGAAGGATAGAAAGGTAGAACGACAGATGGAATAGCTAGAAAGAAGGGAGGATAGAT
>NC_057754.1:12752700-12754291 GCF_004010195.1 Chiloscyllium plagiosum | reverse complement strand
CTTGTCATCTGAGTGTGTGGCTACTAAAGATAGCTGAACATGTCGTTTCGTGGCTAGTTGATGTTCATGGATGCGGATCGTTAGCTGTCTTCCTGTTTGTCCTATGTAGTGCTTTGTGCAGTCCTTGCATGGGAATTTGTACACTACATTGGTTTTGCTCATGCTGGGTATCAGGTCCTTTGTCCTGGTGAGTTGTTGTCTGAGAGTGGCTGTTGGTTTGTGTGCTGTTATGAGTCCTAGTGGTCGCAGTAGTCTGGCTGTCGGTTCAGAAATGTTTTGATGTATGGTAGTGTGGCTACTCCTTTGGGTTGTGGCATATCCTCATTCTGTTGTCTTTCCCTTAGGCATCTGTTGATGAAATTGCAGGGTATCCATTGTTGGCGAATACATTGTATAGGTGTTCTTCTTCCTCTTTTTGCTGTTCTGCTGTACTGCAGTGTGTTGTGGCCCTTTTGAACAGTGTCTTGATGAAACTTTTATGTGTGATAGGGTGGTTGCTTTTGTAGTTTAGGACTTGGTCTGTGTGTATGGCTTTCCTGTATACCTTTGTGGTGAATTCTCCATTCGGTGTTCTCTGCACCATCACATCCAGGAATGGGAGTTGGTTATCATTTTCTTCCTCTCGACTGAATCGGACTCCTGTGAGTGTTGCATTGATGATCCGGTGTATGTTCTCTATTTCTGTGTTTTTAATGATTACAAAGGTATCATCTACATATCAGACCCAGAGTTTGGGTCGAATTTCTGTTTGTTCTAACCTTTGCATTACAGCTTCTGCTCTGAGTCCAGAGATGGGTGAGCCCATAGGTGTGCCGTTGATTTGTTCATATATTTGGTTGTTAAATGTGAAGTGTGTTGTGAGTCACAGGTCCAGTAGTTTGAGTATGCAGTCTTTGTTGATAGGTTCCCCGTCTTGTTGTCTGTTCTGTATGTCCAGCAGGTTGGCTATTGTTTCTCTGGCTAGGGTTTTGTCGATAGAGGTGAACAGTGCCGTTACATTGAATGAGACCATAGTTTCTTCCTTGTCTATGTGTATATTTCTGATGCCAAGAATTCCTGTGTTGACTGTATAAAGTGTCTGGATCTGTTGATCAGGTGTTTCCGTTTCTGTTATAGTTCTTTAGCCAGTTTATGTGATGGTGTCCCTGGCAGTGATACTATGGGTCTGAGTGGGATGTCTGGTTTGTGCACTTTAGGTAGTCCATAGAATCTGGGGGTGTTGTTGCTTTCAGGTTTTGAACATAGAACATAGAAAAATACAGCACACAACAGGCCCTTCGGCCCACGATGTTGTGCCGAACATTTGTCCTAGCTTAAGCACCCATCCATGTACCTATCCAATTGCCACTTAAAGTTCGCCAATGATTCTGACTCTGCCACTCCCACAGGCAGTGCATTCCATGCCTCCATCACTCTCTGGGTAAAGAACCTACCCCTGACATCTCCCCTATACCTTCCACCCTTCACCTTAAATTTATGTCCCCTTGTAACACTCTGTTGTACTGGGGGAAAAAGTTTCTGATTGTCTACTCTATCTATTCCCCTGATCATCTTCTACACCTCTATCAAGTCACCCCTCATCCTTCGCCGT
>NC_057754.1:12747978-12750790 GCF_004010195.1 Chiloscyllium plagiosum | reverse complement strand
TTTCATGGACACGTCGTATCTGCTCTTTGAAAAAGTTCCACATTTCCACCACATCCTTCCCTGACATCCTATGCTCCCAACGTATGCTCCTCAAATCCTGCCTTACAGCATTGTAATTTCCCTTCCCCCAATTATAAAATCTACCTTGTTGTGCGCACCTATCTCTCTCCATAACCAAGGTGAAAGTCACAGCATTGTGGTCACCATCACCAAAATGTTCACCCACTAATAAGCCCACCACTTGTCCCGGTTCATTACCGAGTACCAAATCCAATATGGCCTCCCCTCTGGTCGGGCAATCTACATACTGAGTTAGAAAAGCTTCCTGTACACACTGCACAAACACCGCCCCATCCAATCTGCTTGATCTAAAGAGCTTCCAATCAATATTTGGGAAGTTGAAATCACCCATGACTACTACCCTGTGACTTCTGCACCTTTCCAAAACCTGTTTCCCAATCTGTTTCTCCACATCTCTGCTGCTACTGGGGGGTCTATAGTAAACACCCAACAAGGTGACTGCACCTTTCCTATTTCTGACTTCAGTCCATACTACCTCCAAAGGCAGATCCCCCTCGAACTGCCTTTCTGCGAGCGTTATACCATTTCTAATTAGCAACGCCACCCCCCTCCTTTTTTTAGCACCCTCCCTAATCTTACTGAAACATCTGTAACCAGGAACCTCCACCAACCATTCCTGTCCCTCTTCTCTCCACATTTCCGTGATGGCCACAACATCGTAGTCCCAGGTACCGATCCAGGCCTTATGTTCACCCACCTTATTTCTGATACTCCTTGCATTGAAAGTTGTTTCATTCTCTGTCGGTCAAACCTGGTTATCTGTCCATTTTTTTGTAGGTTCCTCTGTGTTGTTTATCCTATTGGTGAGCTGTGGGGTGGCGTGAAACTCCCTCTTTTGGTAGGTGTTGGTATCAGTAAGTAGTTGTTGCACTTTTTGGATGTACTCTGCTTTGTCCAGGATGACTGTCATTCTGCCCTTGTCTGCTGGTAGTATGATTATGTTCTTATCATTTCTTAGTGCTTTTAGTGCTTCCTCTCCTTGGTGCTGAGGTTGTGTTTGTCTTTTCCTTGTTATCAGGGGTATGATACTTTGTCTCACGGTTTGTTGTGTCTCTTCTGTCAGTCCATCGTTTCTGAGTGTGCATTGTAGTGCTGCTAGGAAGTCTGCTGTCTTGACGTCCCTGTGGTTGTAGTTGGCCAGTATTGTTTTTTCCATGTCTGTGGGTGAGGTTTCTAACCCAGGAGTCTGTTGTGGTGTCCTCTCTGTTGTGAGAGAGTTTGGCTATTTTTTCTTTTCGTGCCATTTTTTTGCGGGGTGTGGTCCTGTTCTGCACTATGGTGATGGGCTGTTCTACGGTCCGGGTCCATTCCTAATTGGTGGCTTTTGAAATTAACAATTTTTGGCGCACAATTTCTTCTCTGTATTTGTGTCGTCTGTTGTGTGTGTCTGTAATCATTACCTGGATCATCCTGAATCCATTCAGTCTGGCTGCGTCCCTGGCTTGTGGATTGTGGACTGGTGATCTGTATCTGACACATGGTGGAAGGATTTGAATCTTTCGGCATTTGTGCAGGAACCGGAGTTGTTCATATGTGGCGCTTAGGCAGTTGGCACATTTCCTGGCTTGTCTTAGCGTTCCTCGCCCATAGGTGTTCAAAGTTTGGGAGAAGATTTGTAGCTCCGGCGCTCGTTGTTGAGGTTGTATTCGCTGAGCTTAGAATTTGTGTTGCAGGCATTTCGTCCCCTGTCTAGGTGACATCCTCAGGTCACAACACACTCCTGGGTTAGAAACCTCTCCCACAGACACGGAAAGAACAATACTGGCCAAGGGACTCAACTACAACCACAGGGACGCCAAGACAGCAGACTTCCTAGCAGCACGAGAATGCACACTCAGAAACAATGGACTGACAGAAGAGACACAACAAACAGTGAGACAAAGTATCGTACCCCTGATAACAAGGAAAAGACAAACACATAACCTCAACACCAAGGAGAGGGAAGCACTAAAAGCACTAACAAAAGATAAGAACATAATCATACTACCAGCAGACAAAGGCAGAATGATGGTCATCCTGGACAAAGCAGAGGACATCCAAAAAGCGCAACTACTTACAGATACCAACACCTACCTAAAGAGGGAGTTTGACCCCACCCCACAGCTCACCAATAGGATAAACAACACACTGAGGAACCTACAAAATAAAACAGATAAACAGGTTTGACCGACAGAGAATGAAACCTGAAAACAACAACACCCCCAGATTCTATGGACCACCTAAAGTGCAGAAACCAGACATCCCACTCAGACCCATAGTATCACTACCAGGGACACCATCACACAAACTGGCTAAAGAACTACAACAGAAACTGAAACACCTGATCAGCGGATCCAGACACACTATACAGTCAACACAGGAATTCTTGGACAGCATCAGAAATATACACATAGACAAGGAAGAAACCATGGTCTCATTCGACGTAACGGCACTGTTCACCTCTATTGACAAAACCCTAGCCAGAGAAACAATAGCCAAACTGCTGGATATACAGAACAGACAACAAGACGGGGAACCTATCAACAAAGACTGCATACTCAAACTACCGGACCTGTGCCTCACAACACACTTCACATTCAACAACCAGATATACGAACAAATCAACGGAACACCCATGGGCTCACCGATCTCGGAACTCATAGCAGAAGCAGTCATGCAAATGTTAGAACAAATAGTATTACCACAAATTCAACTCAAACTCTGGGTCAGATACGTTGATGACACCTTTGTA
>NC_057754.1:12729975-12747430 GCF_004010195.1 Chiloscyllium plagiosum | reverse complement strand
GCCAGAGGAAACATCACAGAAGCACTTCACAGGAGGCTCCCAAGCACTGAGGATGTCACCGAGACAGGGGACGAAACGTCTGCAACACAAATTCCCAGCTCGGCGAACAGAACCACAACAATGAGCTCCCAAACTTTGAAATGCCAAGAATCCTATCTTTAATCCTATATTCACCATTCAAGATCGACCCTCCAAAGTGTATCACTTCGCATTAATCCAGGTTCAACTCCCATTTTCCATATCTCAGCCCAGCTCTGCATCCTGTCTATGCCATGCTGCAGCCTGTAATAACCCTCCATTATACCATTGGCATCTCCAAGCTGTATCATCTGCAAATTTACTAACCCACCCTTCAACCTCCTCATCCAAGTCATTTTATAAAATCTACAAACAGCAGAGCCCTGCGGGACCCCACTCACATCTAAGCTCCAGGCAGAACATTTCCCATCTACAACCACTCTCTGCCTTCTGTCAGCCAACTAATTCTGAATCCAAATAGCCAAATCTCCCTGTATCCCATACTTCCTGACTTTATGAATGAGCCTACCATGGGGAACCTTATCAAATGTCTTGCTGAAGTCCACATACACCATATCCACTGCTCGACCTTCATGGATCTCAAAGAACTCAATAGGATTTGTGAGGCATGACCTGCCCCTCACAAAGCCATGTTTGACTATATTTAATCCTATCCCTCAGCTTTCCAAAACTTTGTTGACCACAGACATAAGACTGACTAGTCTGTAATTGCCAGGGATTTCCCTTTTTTTTTTAAAGATTAGATTCTCCAGGTGCTCTGGTTTCCTCCCACATCACCAAAGATGTGTAGGTTAGGTGATTTGGTCATGCTAAATTGCCCATAGTGTTAGGTGTAGGGGAATTCGTCTGGGTGGGTTGCTCTTCGGAGGGTCTGTGTGGACTTGTTGGGCCGAAGGGCCTGTTTCCACACTGTAGGAAATCTAATCATTACTTACCCTTCTTGGAAAGAGGAACAATACTCGCCTCATTCTAATCCTCCGCTATGACTCCCGTGGAGAATGAGGCAGCAAAGATCTTCGCCAATGGCTCAGCAACTTCCTTTCTCACTTCCCGGAGCAGACTAGGATAAATCTGGTCTGGCCCTGGGGACCTATCAATCTTGAGGCATGCCAAAATTTCCAGCAATCAATGTCATCAATCATGATCAGGTCAAGACAGTATCCAAGCTCCTCAAAGTTTTCATTCACAACAAGATCCCTTTCCTTAGTGAAAACCAAAGCAAAAAACTAATTGAGGGCTTTCCTTATCTGCTCAGACTCCACACACAAGTTCCCTACACTACCTGTGATTGGTCCTACATTCACCCTGATCATTCTCTTATTCCTCATGTATGAGTAAAATGCCTTTGGTTTCTCCCTAATCCATCTTGCACAACCTTTTTCATGCCCTCTCCTGGCTCTCTTCAGTTCATTTCTGAGCTCCTTTCTAGCAAGCCTATAATCCTCTAAAGCTGTGCTAAACCCTTGCTTCTTCCACATTACATAAGCTGCCTTCTTCCTTTTGATGAGAAGCTCCTGTTCTCGTCATCCATGGTTCCTTCATCTTACCCCTTCTTACCTGTCTCAGAGGAACAAATTCATGCATCACTTGCAACAACTGCTCCTAAAACAGTCTCCACATGGCTGCTGTGCCCTTTCTGTGGAATAATTGCTCCCAGTCTGTACTTCCCAACTCCTGACAGATGCGTCATAATTTCCTTTTCCCCAATTAAATATCTTCCCTCGATAACTGCTCCTTTCCCTCTCCAAGGCTAATGGTAAATGTGAGGGAGTTGTGATCACTGTCACCAAAGTGTTCTCCCACCAGAAGATGTGACACCTATCCTGGCTCATTGTCGAGCACCAAATCCTAAATGGCCTCTCCTCCCGTCGGTCTGTCTACATACTGAGTAAGAAAACACTCCTGAACACACCTGACAAAAACGGCTCCATCCAAAATACAAAGGAATTTCCAGTCGATATTGGGAAAGTTGAAATCAACCCCTGATCCATCTGCATTTTTTCAAAATCTGCCCATCTATGAATTCTTCAAATTCTCTACTATTAGGGAATCTGTAGAAAACCCCCAATGAGATGGCTGTTCCCTTGCTGTTCCTAACTTCCACCCATACTGACGCAGTGGACAAACCTTCCTCAACAAACTTTGTTTCTGTAGCTGTGGTGTCTAGCAATGCTGCACCACCACCACCTGTTTTTTTCCACCTTCCCTGTTCTTTTTAAATGTTCTAAATCCTGGAACATCAAGCAACAATTCCTGCCTCTGTAAGATTCATGTCTCCGTTATGGCCACGACATCGTAGCCCCAAGTACTGTTCCATGCTCTAAGTTCATCCCTCTTATTTCTGACACTCCTTGCATTAAAGCAAACACATTTTAACCAATCTCTTTGTTTCATCACGAGATACCTTCCCAATAGATTACATCACTGCCCCATCTGCAAGTCTCCCATTCTCCCCCCCCACAAAGGTATGTGGCAGCGATTCCCACCCCTTGCCAAACTAGTGTAACCCCTACTGAACCACACGAGCAAATCTCCCACCCAGGACATTTGCGCCCCTCCAGTTCAGGTGCAACCTGCCCTTCATGTACAAGTCCCACCTTCCCTGAAAGTGGTCTAGGTATCTGAAGTCCTCCCTCCTGCACCAGCCTCGCAGCCACATGTTAAGCTGCATTTGCTGACTGTTCCTTACCTCACTATCTCGTGGCACTGGTAGCAAACCCGAGATCACTACTCTACTCGTCCTGCTCTTCACTTCCAACCTAACTCTCTGTAGTCACTTTTCAGATCCTCAATCCCTTTCCTGGTTATATCATTGGTGCCAATATGTACCACGATTTCTGGCTGCTCACCCTCCCCCTTCAGAAACCCAATTGGCGACATCCCAGACCCAGTCACCAGGAAGGCAACATACCTTTTGGGAGTCCTGTTCCTGACCACAAAATCTCCTGTCAATCCGTCTAAATATTGGGACACCTACCACTAGCACTTTTCCATTCTCCTCCCTTACCTTCTGAGCCACAGTGCCAGGCTCAGTGTCAGAGACCTGACAACTATGCCTTTCCCAATGTAGGTCGTCCCCACCAGCAATATTCAAAACACTACTTATTGCTGAGGGAACGGTCACATGGGATTCCTGTTCTGACTGTCTGTTTCCTTTCCTCCCCCAACAGTTACGCAGCTGTTCTTATTCTGTGCCTGAGTGACCACCTCCCTGTACATCCTTTCAATTTCTTCCTCACCCTCCCTGAATATCTGTAGTTCATCCAGTTCCCTAACTCTGTTTGAGGAGCTGGAGTTGGGTGCACTTCCCGCAGATGTAGTCGACAGAAACATGCGAATTGTCTCTCACCTCCCACATTCTGCAGGAGGAACATGCAACTCCCTAACATCCATATCCTGTTGCTCTGAAAGCACGCACAGGACTAAACAAAGAAGAAAAGAAATAAAAAGAGACCTGAAAACGAATCAAGTTAACAGACTCTTCGTAAGGTGTCAAGAGTTATAATGCGATTAGGAAAGAATTAGGATGCATAGAATGGGGTAGAAAAATGCAGGGGATGCAGACAATAGAAATGTGGAGCTAGTTTAAGGAACAGATATTGCATGTCCTTGATAGGTATGTCCCTGTCAGGCAGAGAGGAAGTGATAAGGTAAGTGAACTGTGGTTTACGACAGAAACTGCATCTCTTTTTAAGCAGAAGGAGGCTTATGCGTTGATGAAGCAAGATGGTTCAGATGAGGCGATGGAGAGTTACAGATCAGCGAAGGAAGGATTTAAAGAGAGAGTTAAGAGCAAAGAGAGGATACAAGCAGCCTTTAGCAAATTGTGGGTGGCACGGTGGCACAGTGGTTAGCACTGCTGCCTCACAGCGCCAGAGACCCGGGTTCAATACCCGCCTCAGGCGACTGACTGTGTGGAGTTTGCACGTTCTCCCCGTGTCTGCGTGGGTTTCCTCCGGGTGCTCCGGTTTCCTCCCACAGTCCAAAGATGTGCAGGTCAGGTGAATTGGCCATGCTAAATTGTCCGTAGTGTTAGGTAAGGGGTAAATGTAGGGGTTATGGGTGGGTTGCGCTTCGGCGGGGCGGTGTGGACTTGTTGGGCCGAAGGGCCTGTTTCCACACTGTAAGTAATCTAATCTAATCTAATCTAATCAAATAGAATAAAGGAGAACCCTATAGCTTTCTATAAGGTATGTGAGGAATAAAAGGATGATGAGGGTAGAAATAGGGCCAGTCAAAGACAGAAGTGGGAAGTTGAGTGTGGACCCTGTGTAGATCAGACGGGTGCTAAACGAACATTTCTTAATGAAAGATCTGAACCCTGGAACCTGCAACATCGATTCTTCACCCAGCTCTATCCATGTGGACACAGTGGTTAGCACTGCTGCCTCACAGCGCCAGAGACCCGGGTTCAATTCCCGCCTCAGGTGACTGTCTGTGTGGAGTTTACACTTTCTCCCCGTGTCTGCATGGGTTTCCTCCGGGTGCTCCGGTTTCCTCCCACAGTCCAAAGATATGCAGGTCAGGTGAATTGGCCATGCTAAATTGCACATAGTGTTAGGTAAGGGGTAAATTTAGGAGTATGGGTGGGTTACGCTTCAGCGGGTCGGTGTGGACTTGTTGGGCTGAAAGGCCTGTTTCCACATTGTAAAGTAATCTAATCTAATGTCTCCAGAATGGCCACAACATCGAAACCCCAGGTACCTATCCATGCTGCAAGCTCACCTACCTTATTTTGGATACTTTTGGCATTGAAGTTTACACACTTCAAACCACTTTGCTGTCTGCCAGCACATTCCTGTGACCCTGAAATCCTGCCCATATCTTTCCTATTCTCACCCTCCTGTGCACTGCAACTACACATCTGGTTCCCATCCCCCTGCTGAGCTTGTTTAAACCCACCCGAATACCACCAGCAAATTTACCACCCAGGATATTAGTACCCCTCTGGTTCAAGTGAAGGCTGTCCTGTTTGTACAAGTCCCACCTTGAATGAACCCCAATTATCCTAGAACCTGAAACCCTCCCTCCTGCACCATCCTTGCAGCCACATGTTCAGCTGATATCTCACTCTATTCCTTGCCTCGCTATCACGTGGCACATGTAACAAACCAGAGGTAACAACTTTGTTTGTTCTAGCTCTCAGCTTCCACCCAAGCTCCCTGAAATCCTGCCTCACATCCCTATCCCTCTTTCTACCTATGTCATTGGTACCTACATGGACGATGACTTGAGGCTGGTCACCCTCTTCCTTCAGGACCCCAAAGATATGATCGGAGACATCACAGACCCTGGCACCTGGGAGGCAACACACCAACTGTGAGTCTTGTTCGCTTCCAACAAACCTTCTGAGCCTCTAACTATTGAGTCCCCATTGACTAACACTCTCCTCCTTTCCCTCCTTCCCTTCTGTGCAACAGGGTTAGGCTCTGTGCCAGAGATCTGGGCCCTACTGCATGCCCCTGGTAAGTCAACCCACTCAACAGTATCCAAAACGGTATACATGTTTTTCAGGGGAACGACCACAGGGGATCCCTCCACTGACTCTTTATCCACCTTTGAACAGTCACCCAGCTTTCTTCGTGCCTAGGAGTAACTACTCCTCTGTAACTCTTATCTATCACAGCCTCTGCCTCCCGAAAGATCCGAAGTTCATCCAGATCCCACTCCAGTTCTCTAACACTGTTTTGGAGTGAGAGTTAGGTGCACAGCCCTTTAGATACACAAACAAACACACGCAGTGGCACGCACTCACAACACAATCATTTCTCTTATTTTCACATACTGTACTCTAAGTTCTCACATATGTACTCCCTTACAATCAAAAAACTCAGTCACATTCTCTCACAGAGAAGCGAGGAAGGATGATGTTTGGGAGGAGACTGGGAAGAAGGCATTCTAAACCAAAACCAATGGTCTTTGTGAGGGATGTAAAGCCAGAGTTTGCAAAGGAGGAAGAAGCTGCTGATGAACCTTTGGTTAAAAACTTCCACTGCCTCTACCAGCCAATCCAACACCCCATGTAGCTGAGGGTTCCAGAACCTGCTGCTTGGATTCTGTACCATTTCCCATGGCCAATCAACCTTGCCTGTCCATTGCCGGACACAATGCCAACTCACCTAACCTGCATATCTTTGGATGGTGGGAGGAAATCGGAGCACCGAGATGAAACCCACACAGACACAGAAAATGCAAACTTCATATAGACAGTCACCCACGGTTGGAATTGAACCCAGATCCCTAGTGCTCTGAGGCAGCAGTGCTAACCATTGAGCCACCATGCTGCTGATGATCCTTATGGCACACCACCACAGCCTACCATCCTGTGAATGGTGTGTTTACTAGTGCACTCTGCTTCCCAGTTATTGAACAATTATTCATCCACACTGGTACATTTTCTCCAATCTCATTTTACTTACCAATGTCATGTGGCACCTTATCAAAAGCCTTTTGACCATGCAAGTTCTCCTTAATCTATTCTACAAGAATGTCCTCAACACCTTCATGTTTTGAGCCACGATTTCACTTTCATTAATTCTTGTTGGTATTCCTCAGTTTTACTACTCTCAGAAAGTTCACTGGTTACAATGTTCTATAACAGACTGTCACATCTTCCCTGCTACTGACATCAAACTAACAGATTTGTCATTCTTTATTCTCTGTCTACATCCCATATTAAAAGAGCCGGGTTCCATTTGTGACTTCCACTCCACAGGAACCTTTCCAGAAACTACAAGAATTTGAAAGTTAACTGCCAATGCATCCAGTCTCTCACTGTCTCCCTCTCTCCCTTCAATGAGATGAAGCCTGTCTGATCCAGACAGACCTATCAAACTTTGAAGTATACCTCTTCCCTGTGACTTTTTTTTAGTTACCCGTTTCACATCTCCCTTGCTGTCCTCACATTATTGAGGCATTTAATCTCCCATGAAGACAGTATAAAGAAACTCTGAGCTTCTTTACCAACTTCAAGTTTTGTAATATAAATTCCTTTGTCCACAACATGCTCAAATTTGTGGCAGCTCATCTTTTCTTTTCATGTACCTAATGAGCTTTTATGATTTCCTTGCAAGTTTGTTTCAATTCGTCTATCATTTTTTTAAACTATACCTTATTGCTTCTTGGCTGGATTCTAAATTGCTCCCAGTTCCCAGGCTTAAAAATGCATGCCTTGCTGTCATTAACAAGTCATTTCTTTTCCCAGTAACCACATATACTTCCTGCAGACCATATGGAACTTTTTTTTTTAAATTTTAGAGTGGAAACAGGTCTGTTGGCCCAACAAATCCACACCGACCCTCCGAAGAGCAAGCCACCCACACCCAATCCCCTACATTTACCCCTTCACATAACACTACAGGCAATTTAGCATGGCCAAATCACCTAACCTGCACATTTTTGGACTGTGGGAGGAAACCGGAGCACCCGGAGGAAACCCACGCAGACAAGGGGAGAATGTGCAAACTCCACACAGACAGTTGCCTGAGGCAGGAATTGAACCCAGGTCTCTGGCGCTGAGGCAACAGTGCTAACCACTGCCACCGTTCCGCCTCAAACATTAACTACCTTCAAATCATTTTTTTGTGTTTTTCCTGATCCATGCTGCCATCTTGCACCCCATTCTATCATAATTTTGTTCCTTCAGATTTAACACCTTAGTTCTACAACTGAAGGATTTAATAACGAGAGGTCACACTTTCAAGGTGAGAGATGAAAAGTTTAAGGGGAATACGTGCGACAAGTACTTCACACAGAGGGTGGTGGGTATTTGGAACGTGTTGCCAGCAGAGGTGGTAGACAAGCACTGTAGATTCAATTAAGATGCATCTGGACAGATGCATGAGTAGGTGGAGAGCAGAAGGATACAGATGCTTAGCAACTGGGTGGCAGGTTTAGACAGTAGATTTGGATCGGCTCAGGTTTGGAGGGCTGAAGGGCCTGTTCCTGGGCTGTAAATTTTCTTTGTTCTTTGAACTTTATCATATTCAAACTTCAGGCAAAATTCAATGTTATGGTCACTCTTTTCCAAAGGTTACTTTACAAAGTTATTAGTGAGCAATTTTCACATCAGAGCATTAAAGCCAAAATAGCCAACATCTAGGTTAGTCCTCAATGTGGTACCTCAGAAACCCATCTCTCTCTCACTCCAGGAATTCGTGCTTCACAGCACTAATGATGATTTAATTATCCTGCTGAGTAAGTTGAAATGACCCATTACTTTACCAGCCATATTACATACATCAGTAATTTCCTGGTATGGTTACTGAAAATTACTATAAAGTGAAAAAAACAAAGCTCCACAGATGCTGCCTGCCATGCTGAGTTGTCCCAGCAATTTGTTTTTGTTTCTGAAAACTACTGTGACAGTTTGGTGACCTACTACAACAATAAATAATTATTTTCTGATTTGCAGCTCCTCCCAAGCTGATTTTACATTTTGATTCTTCAGTCTACAATCTTAAATGTTCTAACCTTGCCCACATTTCCTGTGCCTTTTTGCCCATCCCTTCTCCATGTCAAATATCCTTAGACAGTTCCTGATCATAATTTAATAACAGTGTTTTTAGTTTACAATTAAATCATACCCATTTACCTCAATTTGTGCATTCAAATTACCAACCTTCTTGTAGCTGCTACATGGAATCAGAGAGAGAACCATTATTTTAAAAACAAAGTATTCTCTTATGATGCTGCTTGATGCTTGTCTTCATTCCAATAGAAATCTGCTTTTGCTTTCTACTTTTCTATTGCCGCTTGTGCAGCGCTTTCCTTGAAACGGAGCTCCCTCTCAGGTTCCCAACTTGACAATTTTGAACCTCCCTCAACAGCATTATGAAATAAGTATTAAGTTAGCTCACTAAGCTTGAAGGTTTGTTTTCAGATGCTTTATCAAAATACTAGGTAACATCATCACAGAGTCTCTCATGAACCGCTGGTGGTATGTCCTGCCTCTCTATTTATAGGTTTTGGTTCCTTAAGTTGGGTGCTGTCATTTCCAGTTCATTTTTCAAGGGAAGGTAGATCGTGTTGAAATCTGCAGAACCCAAGAACTACAAAGAGCAGAAGAAAAATATCTATACAATGTTTTCAATAAATACAATCTGCTGATACTCCAGAAACAAACCCAAACAAGCAGATGCAGCACAACCAAAATCTATAGCCACATTACCTGACAAAGACATATCAGAAATGACCTCCAGACTACTTAGACCCCTTGGCATCATGGTCGGCCACAAACCTACCAACACACAAACAGCAACTAATGAACATAAAGGATCCATTAGATACCACCAGCAAAACTTAAGTCATTTACACAATACCATGCAAGAACTGTAAAAAGCATTACATCAGACAAACTAGCAGGAAACTTGCCACCAGGATACATGAACAACTGGCCACCAAACGATACAACCCACTATCAGTAGTTTTCACGCACAATGAAGGAGACCACCTTGACTGAGACAATACACATCCCAGGACAAGTGAAACAAAGACACACACGAGAATTCTTCGAGACATGGCATTTGAAACAGAACTCCATCAGGAAACTCATCAATTTTGACCCTATCTACCATCCATTGAGAAAAAAAATGAACCAGAAATGACATTACCCACTTTAAGAAGCCAAGAATTATAAATAGAGAAGTGGAACATACCACCAGTGCCTCATCAGAGACTCTCACTGATGAATGTTACCTAAAAACAAACCTTCAAGTTCAGCGAGCTAACTTCCATAGTTATCAATCTCAGCTACAAATCTTCTCAAAAATCGTTAGCATTATCAAATCTTTCCAGATGTATGTCAGTTTCTGTCCTATTAAGATGCAACACATCCAACTTGAAAACGTCCAGAATTGGTCCTTCCCATTTGTAAGTTTGTACACTCAATGGCTACTAATTTTTATAGTTCTGGTGTCTAGATCACCACAATATCTAGATCAGCACAGCAGCCTATGGCTTATTCGTGAATAGCCTCACAATGTCAATTAGGCACACAGTCACTACATTATTATCTATACCATTTACCTATGTAAATGGAAAAATTGCTCACAGCTGGGTGGAACAATTCATGCCAATACTTGACATCTTTGTGATGTAGAACTGATCAGAAATGAAATAGAACATAAACGGGAAAATACTTCAGTGTGGTTCAGGCAGCCTGTACAGATATATTAAAACATTAGCACGAACCCTAAACTGGTAACCTGAATTTGTGCCCATATATATCATTAATTCTGTTCTTCATGGATAGAGAGAGTATCTTCGTGGCAATGCCTCCACCAGAGTACACCTGCAAACCAATCAATGCTGACTTCTCATACAGTGTAAACATTGGTTCTGTGTTTAATTTATATTCTTAGAAATTCTCCCGATGTAAGAGAAAAATAAAATCAGCAAAGTATGCATGCTTGCAGCAATACTCAGATGCTGTTTATGAACAACTTTCTGCTGACTAATAACAGTGATTAACAGTTATAACTGGGCTGAGGTTCATTTTCATCAACACAAGCAGACATCGTGAACAGGGCTCAACCTTGGATAAGATTAACAACAAACTCCAAACAGTATCAATACTGATGGTCCAGCATGTTGGATGACAGACTGAATTCCTTCCCTCACATATTTGGTTTAATGACCTCTCCTAAATGTGCATTTACTGATGTACAATATGTTGAGATGATCATGTGACCATAGTCCCACAGAAAGAGCACAAGTGCAAAAGTGGACAGGACATCAATACCGCTGAATGTTTAAAACACTTTCCACAATTTAGGCATTTAAATAATCGATTATTAGTCTGAACTCCCAACAGTTTCAGCAGCCTGGATAACTGAGTAAACCCTCTCTACACTCTCAGCAAGTAAAACCTGTTTACCTAGGTATTCCCTGGTTTCTCAGTGGGATGGATAACTGAGTCAACTGCTTCCCACACTAAGGTCTGGTGAATGGTTTCTCCCTCGTGTGAGTCCGCTGGTGTCTGGTGAGTTCAAATAAACGTTTGAACCGAGACACACAATGGGAGCATCTGAATGGTCTCTCATCACTGTGAACTCGCTGATGAGTGCGAAGGTTCGATGAATCACTGAATCCCTTCCCACACTCAGAGCAGGTAAATGGCCTTTCTGCTGTGTGAATTCGCCGGTGTATCAGCAGACCAGATGACTGAGTGAACCCTTTCCCACACTCAGGGCAGGTAAATGGTCTCTCCTGTGTGTGAGTCCGCTGGTGTCTAGTGAGGTCAGATAAACGACTAAACCTCGTGTCACATAGGGAGCATCTGAATGGTCTCTCATCAGTGTGAACACGTTGATGTGACATCAGGTTGGAAGAATCTCTGAATCCCTTCCCACACTGAGAGCAGGTGAATGGTCTCTCATTTGTATGAACTCGCTGGTGTATCTGCAGGTTGGAAACATTAGTGAATCCCTTCCCACATTCAGAGCAGGTGTATGGTCTCTCCACAGTGTGAACTCGCTGGTGTATCCGCAGGCTGGAAGAATTAGTGAATCCTTTTCCACACTCTGAACAGGTGAACCGACTCTCCCCAGTGTGAACCAACTTGTGTTTCAGCAGATCAGAAGAATTAGTGAAACTCTTCCCACAGACAGAGCAGGTGAATGGCCTCTCCCCAGTGTGAACCCGCTGGTGTATCTGCAGGCCAGACGACTGAGTGAATCCCTTCCCACACTGAGAGCAGGTGAATGGTTTCTCCCCAGTGTGAACTCGTTGGTGTGTATGCAGGTCAGAAGAATTTGTAAACCCCTTCCCACAGTCAGGGCAAGTGAAAGGTCTCTCTCCAGTGTGACTGCGATAATGTGTTTCCAGCTCAGATGGGAATCTGAATCCCTTTCCACAATCCTGACATTTCCAGGGTTTCTCCTTGCTGTGACTCCATTTGTGTCTTGACAGACCAGATGATCGACTGAAGCCTCGCCCACACACACAGGTGTATGGTTTCTCCCCACTGTGAATGGTGTTTTTTGCTTTCATGTTTGAAATTCCTTGGTATTCAGGTTACAATTAATCAAGTGACTCAGATGTGATGTTTGATCCAAATTAATCCTTCTATTAGCCTGTAAAATTGATTTAAAAAGACAAAATGTAATTGAGAGAGAATCCATAAAAACATGCTCGGCCACCCGCCCAAACATTCCCTTTTGTGGCTCCGTGTCAAATGTCGCTTTTTCACATTCCTGTCAATCACCTTGGAAATGGAAGGTGCTGAACAAATACAAGTTAATGTTGTGATTTGGACATATATTACAGTTTCTTCATCACTGCTAGGTGAATAACCTGTAACTTCTCACCTAACAATAGTCTAGGACGAACTTCACTGCATGGAATGCAGCAGTTCAAGAAGCTCAATCATCGTCTTCACCATGGGCAACTGGAGATTGGCAATATTTGCCGGCCTTGTTCATGAAAGGCCTTGGGAGTGGAGTGAGCTGATCTACTCTTTTAGATAGTCAGCACAGGCAAGATGGGCTAAATTATCTTCTGTTGCAATCACTCGATAATTGTAACTCAATTTAAAAAAGGTCTCACGATGGAGGCCAGGGATCAATTTATGTACGTAACACTTACTTCTGTGCTTCCAGCCTCAGTGCTGTAAGAAACACCTGCAACAAAATAATAGCTGGAAATCTGAGTTAAAAAGCAGAGCATGTTGGAAAAACTCAGCAAGTCAGGCTGTATCTACAATGACAGAAAGAAAGTGAATGCATGGAATGAAATCAGGAAATAAAAATGCAGCAGAACTTGATGCTCTTTGTGATCTGAGAAGCAGAAGAGAAGAGGAGTAAAGCTGTGACTGTCACAGGCTCTAGGAATGGGCATTGGTGGAAACTCATTAAGACAAGATTAGCAGGAATTATGGTAAAATAGTAAATAGGGTTATCTAAAATTCATCACTGTCAACCCAGGAGAGACATTCAGAACAGACAAATATCACCTGGGTTTGAGATTGCTGTGCAGAAATACTCTCTTCCTGACCCCCCTATAAATAGAAATTCTCAAACCTACCTCTATCAGTCTAGGAGAGATACCCACAACATTGGGACTTCGTCATAGTCTCCACACATGTGCCCTGCTGTCCTGTAAAAATGGCAGCCATTATCCTTGGCCCTAATGACACTCTCAGGGCCTAGAAACACCAAGAGGCACTGCCCACACACTTACACAAGGAGCATAAGCCTCTAAACAGTCACACTAACATTATATTTCCGAATGCTGCCCCTTCACTGTCCAGATCCGTGACTCACTCCGCACCTGAACATATTAAGGAGAGGATGAGGCAACCATGGCTGAGAAGGGAAGTCAGGGATAGCATTGAAGCAAATGGAAAAGCATACAATGTGGTGAGGGTTAGTGCAAGCCCAAGCATTAAGAAGCCTCTAAAATTCAGCAGAGAATAATCAAAAAGAAGCAATAAGAGGCAATAAAATGAAATACAAAAGTAATCTAGCTCATAACACAAAAGAAGGCTGCAAAAGCTTGTCTACAGAGAAGCAAAAGTAGACATTGGACAGCTGGAGAAGACTGTAACAGGGAGCAAAGAAACAGTGGAAGAACTGAGTAGGTACTCTGCATCAGTTTTAACAATGGAAGATAACAGCACCATACAAACATTGAGAGATATGGGCCAGAGGTGAGTGTAGTGGCCATCACAAAGGAGAAGGTGCTGGGGAGGCTTATAGGTTTGAAGATGGATAAATCACTAAGACTAGATGGACTAAACCCCAGATTTATGAAGGAGATAGTACAGGAATTGGTGGTGATCTTTCAGAAATCACTGGCATCAGGGAGGGTCCCAGATGTTTGGAAAATGGCTAATGCAACACCCCTGTTTAACAAAGGAGGGAGGCAGAGGCAGGATACTCAATTGTTGGGAAGTTTTTAGAGCCCCTTATTAAAGATAAGACTGCAGAACTATACGGTAAAATAGAGCAGGGTCAGTATGGTTTTGTGAAAGGGAAGTCATGACTGACAAATCTATTCAATTTCTTTGAGGTAACAAATAAGTTAGACAAAGGAGAGCCAGTGGACTTTGTCTATTTGGATTTCCAGCCAGCCTTTTATAAGATACCTACAGCAGGCTGCTAAATAAGAACATGGTGTTAGTGGCAAGTAGAGGATTGGATGACTGGCAAAGTCAGAAGTTTTTGAGAATGACAGCTGGTCACTCAGACTTCCGCAGGTCTCACTGTTGGGACCACAACTATTCACGGAATACATTAACGATCTGCACAAAGGAACGGAAGGCATTGTTGCTACATTCCAGATAACATAGAAGTAGTTTCATACTCATCATAATAGAAGCAGGAGTAGGCCATTGGCCCGTCGAGCCTGCTCCGCCATTCATTCAGGTCATGGCTGATCTATCTAATGTCTCAGCTCCTCCAACCTGCATTATCTCCATAACCCTTAATTTCCCTACCATGCAAAACCCTTCCAACTGTGTCTTGAATATATTTAATGAAGCTGCCTCTACTGCTTCCTTGGGCAGAGAATTCCATAGATTCACTATTCTCTGCAAAAAGCATTTCCTCCTTATTTCTGTCCAAAAATCTACACCACCTAATCTTGAGGCCATATTCCGCAGCCCACGTCTCACTCACTGGTGGAAACAACTTGCCTACCTCCACCTTATCTATCCCTTTCATAATTTTATATGTTTTTATAAAATCTCCTCTCATTCTTCTAAATTCTAGTGAGTACAGTCCCAGGTGGCTCAACCTCTCCTCATAGGGTAACCTTTCATCTCCAGAAATAACCTGGCGAACCTCCTATGCACCACTTCCAAAGCCAGGATATCCTTCTTTAAGTAAGGAGACCAGAATTGTGCACCACACTCCAGGTGCGGCTTCACCAACCCCTTGTACAATTGCAGAACTTCCCTGCTCTTAGATTCTAAGCCTCTAGCAATGAAAGCCAATATTTGGTGTGCCTTCCTGATTACCTGTTGCACTTGCAAATCAACGATTCACATATGAGCACTCCTCGGTCCTTCTGCACAACAGTATGCTGCAATCTTTCACCAATACTCTGACCTACTATTTTTACTTTCAAAGTGGAAAACTTGACATTTACCAACCTTGTACCTCATCTGCCAGACACTTGCTCACTCATTAAACCTATCAAAATCTCTCTGCAGACTGCCCACATTCTCCACACAGTTTGCCTTTCCAATCAATTTCATGTCATCAGCAAATTTGGATGATTTTGGGATAGTGTAGGGGGACGAGCTGAGAATAGTTCACAGGTCAGTGCAACATCGAGGGCCGAAGGGCCTGTTCTGCGCTGTATTGTTCTATGTTCTATAGTTCTGAGGGTTAAAGAGATCAAAGGGTATGGTTCTAAAGTAGTAGCAGGCTACTGGGTGGAATGATCAGCCATGATTATACTGAATAGTGAAACAGGATTGAACATCACAAAAAAAACTCCTGTTCCAGTTTTTCATATTTCTATTCTGTTAAAGGTGTGATATAAAAACAAATGTTTGTAACTGACACAGATATCAGCACTATCTTAGATGATGAAAATCCTCTAACTCCTCACCGAACAGCAATCTGGGAGCCACTTTTACTAGATGGACTGCAGCAAATCAAGGTGGTGCAGAGTGATTTTTGAAGCTTGTGCTTTGGCTGCTCTGTCTCTTGCTTTCAATCCAGTTCTCAAATTGTTGAATGCTCTCACAAAAGGAAAGAAAAAAATATTTTTAGAAGTTTATTAATACTGGGGACGGGGTGGATTTGGGAAGGGGAGCAGTAATAGAAACAATAGGCTGGGTTTTTTGGTGGAGGATGGGCAACAAACGACCCCACTTTCCAAACCCCCTCCATCTTGTTCACTTGCCTCCCTCCCCTCCCTGCTCCATTCTCTCAGCCTCTTTCAAATTGACCGCCAACCCAGTAACAAAAATGTTCACACGGGGACATTTTCCCATTAATCTCAGCCACTAACACAGAGAGACAGACACACACAAGTGTCTCTCGCCAGCACACTTCACATAGTCCTCACTGAATACAGCAATGATTTAACCCAATAACCTTTGTTTTCAGCTCCATTCATACCAAAGACAGATAATCAAACTGCGAAACGATATACTTAAAAAACAAAACTGAACCAAGAATCGCGGCCGTTAACCGGGGCCTGTTTCAGGGAAGAAACCTGAGGCTCCCTGTGGCACAAATCGCAGCCCTGGCAACCCCATGTTTGGGGCACAGCCCTACACTGATCAACCATGAAACCTTCTAAACGGAATATAGCTCCGTCCGCTGCCCTCCCCTTTCACTTTCACTCACCGCCTGTGGACGGGAGAGACCGACATTTTTTTTCCGGCCATCACTCACGGGAGGCATACCCACAATCCACCTGACTATGCGCATGCTCCAACACCTCACCTAACCAATTGACGGCATGACACGATCAGAAGCGAATAAAGGGTGGGACTGGAAGACCTCTGGTCATCCAAGCAATGAGAGAAACTGAGGGACGGTCGGTCTCCCGGATAAATCAGAAAATTTCGTCGGGTCAAACTAACCTATCCGGAATTTCTATGCCTTACCTTTCAATCAGATTTCGCTGGAAACCTTCCTCCAGTTTAAAAAAAAGCAACTGTTAATGTTGCCTCTGCTTCCTTTCACGCAGCTAAGTTATGATCAACGTCGTTTCTCTCCCTTTTATTGCTTCAGATCTAGATTTTGCTCACAGGGCTCTCAATACTTTTGCCAATCCACGTTCATCCTATCGTTTGGATTATCAGCCTCAATACTCCTTACCTCATCAATACAACTCGAGAGACAGATCATCAATTTTCTGTAAGGTAAAAACAATGACTGCAGATGCTGGAAACCAGATTCTGGATCAGTGGTGCTGGAAGAGCACAGCAATTCAGGCAGCATCCGAGGACAGGCAAAATCGACGTTTCGGGCAAAAGCCCTTCAGTGCTCTTCCAGCACCACTGATCCAGAAAATAATGTTGCCAGTAGATCCAAAGAAAGGGAATTCATGGAATGCTTACAGGATGGCTTTTTGGAATAGCTTTTCATGGAGCCCACTAGGAAGCAGGCTATTCTTGACTTAGTGCTATGTAATGAACCAGACTTTATAAAATATCTTAAAGTAAGGGAACACTCAGGAAGCAGCGACCATAATATGGTAGAGTTCAGTATGCAGTTTGAAAGAGAGAAGGCAAAATCGGATGTAATGGTGTTACAGTTAAATAAAAGTAATTATGAGGGTATGAGAGAGGAACTGACGAAAATAGACTGGAAGCAGAGCCTAGCAGGGAAGACAGTAGAGCAAAAATGGCAGGAGTTTGTGGGTAAAATTGAGGACATTGTACAGAGGTTCATTCCCAAGAAGAGAGAGATTATCCGGGCAGGGATTAGACAGCCATGGCTGACAAAGGAAG
>NC_057754.1:12715059-12729424 GCF_004010195.1 Chiloscyllium plagiosum | reverse complement strand
GCTTCAGGCTCTCTGCCTTTATTCCTGATGAAGGGCTTTTGCCCGAAACGTCGATTTTGCCTGTCCTCGGATGCTGCCTGAATTGCTGTGCTCTTCCAGCACCACAGATCCAGAATCTGGTTTCCAGCATCTGCAGTCATTGTTTTTACCTCATCAATTTTCTGTGACAATTCAATTTTAGCTTTCCTGAATGAAACCCACATTTCTTCAAATAGCTCCTCATTTTGTCTACTATGACCATTTCTAGCATGTTTCATAGCACCCAGGTTTAAATGACTGTTCTGTCAGTGCCGAATTAATTGACAAAAAGTTTCACATAGCAAAATAAAAGGGTGTAGCAATGGAGAGGTTAAGACACCATGGGTGGCACAGTGGTTAGCACAGTGGTTCAATTCCCGCCTCAGGCGACTGACTGTGTGGAGTTTGCACATTCTCCCCGTGTCTGCGTGGGTTTCCTCCGGGTGCTCCGGTTTCCTCCCACAGTCCAAAGATGTGCAGGTCAGGTGAATTGGCCATGCTAAATTGCCCGTAGTGTTAGGTAAGGGGTAAATGTAGGGGTATGGGTGGGTTGCGCTTTGGCGGGTTGGTGTGGACTTGATGGGCCGAAGGGCCTGTTTCCAAACTGTAAGTAATCTAATCTAATCTAAATAAGTTGTGACTTGGACATTAGTTATCGTGAATACAAAGTAAGGACAATCAAGTTGTGATGGTGTTGACCTCTATCACACTTTCAGGAACTGCCAGATATGCTGAGTATTTCCAGCATTTTCTGTTTCTACATCAGAAATTTAGTGTTTTGCTTCTGCACTTGTTCTTAGAATTGAAGTGATCAAGAGGTGTGGGAGGAAAGCAGGAACAATCACCTCCTTCAGTCCTGTATGTCCCAGCTCTGCCACTTCTTTTGTAGTTCTTTGAAATGAATCAATGATGTTCTAGTGATTCGTCATCAATTCCTGTCGGAGTTCCAGAGGGAATTCTTCTACTTTTCGAGGCAAGGTTTGAGGGAATCACATCGTTTGAAGCATGATCAAATGAGCATCAGTTTCTCACCCGCAAAACCTGCAAAGTTTGTGCAGAAATCCAACTGTCTCGAAACATAACTTTTCCCTCCCACACTTGCACATTTTCTATTTCGTTTTCAGGTACAGCTTGATAAATTCTGTTTCTCTGTGGGCGACAGGATGATATGGATGAGCTGGGAAAAGACATGGAACTGTTCTGTCAGCCATGACTATATCGAATGGTCAGACAGGGCCGATGGGTTGAATGGCCTCCTCCTGTTCCACTGTGTGTGTGCTGTTTCTAGCAGAGGGTTTTAAACAATAGTATGATGAGGACAATATGAATCCCCACCACGGAATATCGGCTCCGCTCCGCTCCCCCAACTGGAATAGACAACTTGTGTTGCAGCTTTAGGTCAGAGAGTGGAGGATTCTCACACGCTCCTCGAATGCTGCCTGACCTGCTGTGCTTTTCCAGCAGCACACTCACGATTCTCACAGGCCCTCTGTCAGACTGCATGCTCCTTCACACAGGTTTCCACCTGAACACATAGAGCAAGCAACCTTTTGGATGTTGGAGATTTAGGGACAGATTTCCCTTTGCTGGGCTGGAGTTCTGTCCACTGTAAGAAACATGAATTTCTGACATTCTAAATCTTACTCTGGATTTTTGCTACTTCGCAATTTAAACTGAAATTCAGTTTACCCTTGTATGATATTCTTATATTTTCAGTATTTATAAAAATCGTGCTACGTGCTCTTGGATGTAGAAATGGTGAAGATTGTTGACGATGTGTGTCATGTGGTCATGTTTTCTGTAAGACTTTTCCAAAGGAAATTGGTGAAGTGTCAGTGAATCAAATTCTGTGAGAATTGAAGCTGATGGACTGAAAAGCCCTGTGACAGCGGCGATGTAACATTTGTCTGTAATCAAAGCAGGAATCCACAGACAATTATTTTTCAAGAAAGTCTATTTTAAACAACATCTTCTCTGTCCCTTACCTGAACTTGATGCTCCATACAGGGTACTGAGTGGTTCATTATCAGTATTACCTCCTTTGCGAGAGATGTCATTTCAAAACCACAGCAAAAATAGAGTTATTGGATTGAAAGGCCCAATGGTAAGGCTATGGCTTGTAGCTCCAGTGGCGCAATCGGTCAGCGCGTGGTACTTATATGACCGTATCGAAGTGCGTGAAATGCCGAGGTTGTGAGTTCGATCCTCACCTGGAGCAGTTTTTACTGACAGTAACCAGGCATTATTGGGACATCATCCTGAGGACATCATCCAGTTGCAAAACCATGTTCAGGAAACCAGCATTTATTCTAAAAGTCCAGCTTCTGGTTTTGTCCAGTGTTCTGTCCTCGGGAAATACCTAAATTATTAACCGAGCAGCCACAAATGTTTCCCCAGGTGACTATCAATCTGTGGATAGAGAAACAGAGGTGAAGAGAGCTGGGTTAATTTCTGAGATAGGCTGTTTGGCTCATTTCATATTATAGGCTGTTTAGCTCATTCCATTTGCTGCAAACGCGCGCAGGTCATTAAACCAATCGGAAAAGACTCCGATTTGTCTCATTGGGTAGTTTGAACTCTGTCGGAAAATCTGATATCGACATGATCAAGACTTTTTGAAGTGCAGCTGTGAAGGACAGAGGGTTCAAACGGGAATAAGGATGAGTCTTATCGCTGGATTTCTTGGACAGAGATGAGTGCCTATTAAGTTGACTCAGTCTCCTTGTCGGTGATTGCGGCGAAATGTTCAAGGCGAAAGGTGACAATATCAATGGTGTTACATCGACAGGTCAATTCCTACTCACTGTGGTATAAATTTCATTTAAAGAGATGTGAGTGTCGCCATCGTCTTACAGTCCTTATGGTAAGCACAGACATTGCGAGAATTAATCTCACGCTATTGGTATCATTTTATTTCGTAAACCAGTCATAAAGCGGACTGAGCTTACAGGCTTCCCTTTAATGCAGAGCTAATATAAACAGCTCAGTTCTTTCGCATTAATAGTCAGGGGGCTCAGGATTATACCCGCTCCATGTGCTTCACGTCCACAAGTTTCTCCGACAAAAGGCAGCTTTAGGTGTAACATAAGCCACTTCTCTAGACAATGAGAACCGCTGCAATGAGCTGGGATATGAAATGGAAATTGAGCTGAAATAGTCCCACGCGCTGCTCATGTGTAACTTCCAATTTCACAAAACCCAGCGACACAATCCCTGCGGATTCTGGGAATCTGACAGGACAGCGTCGGGCATACATTCCTCACCAAAAACAACTGACTCACGGCAAACACTTAACACTTTCACGTCTCATCTCTTTCGGCTTCTGTCCCAGTCTCACCTCCAGCTCCCTCTGACCATCCAGCACCGAGGTCAATGAGCTGCTTCATACAAATACAGACAGATCGTGAAGTCAATCTTTGCCTGTAAAACAGGGCCAGGGAATGTCAGATACAAGGTCATGAGAAGCGTTGGGCTTGCACACGGCTGGCTAAGGAGGCACCAGGATCTCATCTTCCTGATTCTCTCACAGGAGTATTTCAGGAAAGTACACAATGCCGATTAGCACCAATCCCAATGTCAGACAGACAGATCAAAGGCGAATCGGTTCAGCCCCAGCCCCTTCCTGGGTCGGGTATATTTTGGAAACATTGTCCAGTCACTTCACAAACTGAAGCAGATGTGAGGACTGCAGATGCTGGAGATTAATGTCGAGAGTGTGCTGCTGGAAAAGCACAGTAGGTCAGGCAGCATCTGAGGAGCCTGTGAGAATCCTGCACTATCTAACCTAAGGCTGCAAAAGGAGTTGTCTGTTCTGAAGATGAGAGCGGAACGGCACGATAGCACAGTGGTTAGCACTACTACCTCATAACGCTAGAGACCCGGGTTCAGTTTCCGCCTCAGGCAACTGTCTGTGTGGAGTTTGCATATTCCCCCCGTGGGTTTCTTCCAACATTCCAAAAATTTAAGCGAATTGGCCATGCTAAGTTGCCCATAGTGGTATGGGTGGGTTGCTCTTCGGAGGGTCGGTGCTGACTCTTTGGGCCGAAGGGCCTCTTTTCACACTATAAGTAATCTAATCTAAAGAGGAGGCCCATGAATTCCTTGGTGGAGATTTACATTATCCTCATCATGTTTTTGTTTAAAACTGACTGCTATATGCTGCCCGACCTGCTGTGCTTTTCCAGCATCACACTCTCCACTTCACAAACTGAGCTCACCACAGCTGGTCATAGAGGTCGCCAGCACAGAAAGTGCCATTCGGCCTATCAAGTCTGCACCTGTCGAAGACAAAAACCCGACTGTTCAGGCCTCATTTCCCAACATTTGGCTCATAGCCTCAAACGAAGTTGGCGATGCAAGTGTGCATCTCAATAATTCTCAACTGCTCAGGGGCTATCTGCTTGTTCCACCATTACAGGCTTTGGGTTTCAGATTCCCACCATTCCCAATCTGGCTGCATTGTTTTTTTCCTTCATCCTGTGATTTGAACATTTATTAATTCAGGGGGCAATCTCCCTTTCTACTTTACGACATTTCTCAATAGCAGTCGGTAGTATTCCAGCCTGTGCAGGCAAACCCCAATGGATTTCAAGTCCATCCCCTTAACCACTTCGCCATGACTACGCAACTGCACTGACCACCACTTCCCAGGTCTCTCTCTGTGTGTGGAGGTGAGGAAGTATGAATTATTGTTGGGTTTGTTTGAATCCAATCACTTCACATCTTTTGAAATGGTTAAATGTCAGTACATGGCGGGTTTGGATATTCCGTCCCAATAGCTGAAATGGACATTCATTTAAAAACACAAACAGAAAATGCGGGAGAAACTTCGCAGTTCTGGCAGCATCTGTGAAGAGAGAGTCAGAGAAAATGTTTCAGAACTTTATCAGAACTCTGTTTTCTCCCATAGGTTCAGCCAAACCTGCTGAGTTTCTCCAGCAGTTTCTGTTTTGTTTCAGATTCCCTGCTTCCGCAATTCTTTACGTTAACCATTAAAGAAATATAGAAACCCCTTTGTGGTTCCTCACTGGATAAGATTTAATGAAACATTTTCTAAACCCATTAAAACCCGGAGTTGTGCAGAAACCCCTGGGTGGTTTTAAACCACCAAACTCCCCGTCGGCAGCCAAATGCACCGTCCATTTAGCCACAGAGCCTGGTCAGCTGGGGTTCTGCATAATCCCCTAAAGCAAGCTGTAAGTAATTTCAAGCTTCAGCCTGCCTCTCCCGGAATGACAACTGTCCTCTATCAAGTTTACTTTTCCATAATAATGCCTGGGACATCTGTTGTGGAGACATGGGAACAGTCTGATCCCACCCTCTGCAGACACATTCATATCAACCCAGTACCAGCTCTCCGACAATTATGGCCATCTCCCCTTGAGCTTTTCAGTGTCTTGTTTGTTCCTGAATTTTCTCATTGTCCCAGCGCCGAGATGAGGTTTAAATTGCTGATGTGCAGAACGAGAATACTTTCAATGTCTCTGATCAGTTCATGTCCCAGAACATCACAGTCAATGTCAATTAAAAAAGGGGAAGATGTCGAGACTGTCTCTGTTCAGTCGGACAGTTCACCCTTCCTTCTCTTCTGATTTTGCTTACCAAAGATTTTCTGAAGATTCACAAAGCTGGGTTTTCTGGATTGCTTGCTGAACATTTTTCCAACTGCCAACTCACAATATTTTCCCCAAAGTCTCTTCACAATTGTCCGCTTGCACCATCTCCAGTGATGAGGAAATCCCGTTTTGTGGAGAGAGTCCCGAGATGGGGAATGTGCTCTTTTGTGCAAAGAAGGTTAACCAGAGATTTCCTGGGGTTGTTTATAATGATGTGGGAGGGAGCTGTTTGAATGGGCGGGTTGATGAGCACGAGAAAATGTTGCCACTGGCCAGGGTCAGTTACCAGAGGACTGGAATCGAAGAAATTTAATGCAAAACAGCATATCTGCAGAATAAATGCAGAGAATACTGCAGAAAAGTGACGGTATCTTTGGAACGAGAAACAGCTAATGCTTTGAGTGTGGTACTTCTCTGATTCAGAATTCGAGTTTCCTAAATGCAAACAAATGACCAGACCGGTTTGTTGAGACAGGTTTTCTGGAGGTGGAGTGAGAATTCGTCCCACAGGCGTTTTGAAGAAACGTAATCAGCACGATTCAAATCTGCCCGCGGCAACTCTGTGATTACTACATGCTCCCAGCTATTGCTTAATATTTCTTATGGAATAGAGGATTGCATTAGGAAAGGTTCATACTCGGCTTCCCCTGTCTGCACAATGACTCCAACATTTCTTGTCCCCCTGTATTTGTTCAGGTGGCTGATGAGAGCTTGAGTTGTAGCTGACCTGATAGACCATCTGCTCCAATATGTTTTCTTTGGAGAATGTGAGAGACCATTGTAAATGAAAAAAAAAGCAGAACGTTATAAAAGATGATTGCTGTCAAACCGAGTCAACATCATTTGTTGAAAGAAAAATCCCACTTGACAACTCGCCAGATTTCTTTACTAACATTACAAGCAAAGTTGATCAAAGGAGCTGGTAGATAAAGTGCATTTGAACTTCTTGCAGGTACTCAGTAAGGAACCATTGCAAAGGTCATTGCACAAGGTAGGAGTTCACGGTGTTTGAGTAAGAAATGACCATGAACTGTCCATTGTTTATTTAACAGAAGACACAGAATCGGCGTTAATGGGTATTTTTCAAGTTGGAAAGATATAATTAGTAAAATGCAGAGTGGTCAGTCATAGGATTTCAATTATTTATCTTTATTTAATGACTTGGACGAAGTGGCAGTTTGACGTGTCCAGTTTTGCTGACAATACACAATACGTTGGAGAGCATGTTGTGATGAGGACGGGGGAATCTGCAAAGGGACCTTAGTAGGTTGAGTGAATGGGCAAAAGCTTGGCAGACGCACTTTCATGTCGGGAGTGAAATGTCTTGTACTTTCGTCGGCAGAGTCAAAAGTCAGCCTATTGTTAAACTCCAGAAATACGTGATGCAGAGGAATCTGGGTGTTCTTGTGTATGAAACAAAGATCAGCAAAATTTATTTTTCTAGCAAAAACAATGGCCTCCTTTCCAAATGCTCACAATGATTTTCCAGAAAAAAAGACTGATACTAAGTAGCCTGTAAATAAATCAAAGAACAATATATATGTGGTGTTGTTCTATAGGACAGAGTTGATATATTGTTTAGATTCTCTAAACTTTATTTATAATGGAGCTGGGAGTGGGAGAGGTAATGACATTCCTTTATCTCTTTCAAACAATATATTTTCTTGAGTGTTGTATTTCACATTGTGGTTACTGTGAGTTGACTTGTAAATGACACCCACTTGTGATTTCTTTCCCTCACTGTTCCTCGTCTGTACCCAAACAGATCTTTATCTCCTGAATCAAGGTAGCCTCTAAACATTGTAAAAATATCACCACCATATCAGCACTTCACACGCCTCTATATGTCTTCTTGCAATATTAATTGATCCTTTAGTGTGTTACTATTGCATATATGAAGAGAAAAAACAAAATCGTTACTGGTGGGAACTGCATTTCGAACGCACAATGCAGAGTACTGTACACTATACGATCATAGAAGCACATATTGAACTGTCAGAAAGCATAAAATAAGGACAATGCCACAGGCCATGCCAGGAACAGCACCAGAAACACAACAGAAATATTTTTTCTGGGCTACCATCTTCGATGTATTTCTCAACAAGCAAGCGAGTTTTACATAGGTTACATCAGCAGGTCCTCACACAAGGAAGTAGATGGTGCTGCAGATGGTCATATAATCCCATTTACCAATCCTGGAATAAAAGACACTAAGTGCCCTGAGTATAGCTACTAGTGACAGCTGGCCGTGGCGTTTAGGTGCTAGTTGATCTTCATGAATGTGGATCACCAATTGTCTGTCTGTTAGTCCTATATAGTGTTTCGTGCAGTCCCTGCATGGAATCTTGCACACCATGTTTGTCCTGTAAATGATGGGTTTTAGGCCTTTTGTTCTGGTGAGTTGTTGTCTGAGTGTGGCTGTCGTTTATGGGCTGTCATAAACTCAAGAGGTGGGACGAGTCTGTCTGTCAGTTCTGAAATGCTTTTATTATGTCAGTAGAGTGGCTATTGTGTTGGATTGTGGCATGTCCACGTCACCTTGTTTGTTCAGCAGACATCTGCAGATGAAGCTGCAGGGATAACCGTTCTGGGCAAACAATCTGTATAGTACCCACGAATCGCCACGACCAGCTGTACCTAGTAACAAACATACAGATAACAAGGACCATACATTCCACTGGAGCAGCACAACAATAATAGGACAAGCCAAACAGAGGGCAGCCAGAAAATTTTGAGAAGCATGGCACTCATCCACAGACTCCATCAATAAGCACTTTGACCTCGACCCAATATACTGTCCACCACAATGAACATCCGCAGCCAGTGGGAACAAAGCGAAACTAATTGCAACCACCACAGGATAGCAGCGCTTCACAGGAGGCTCTGCAGCCTTGAGGATGTCACCGGGAAAGTGGAGGAAATGGTTGCAAACCATTTTCCCAGCTTTGCCGAACAACCCCATAACATCCGGGCTGCAAAACTTTGCACAAACATTGAAGGCCCAAGATACTCGAATCCTCTCCAGCGGGAAATTGAAACCCGGTCTCCCGCCTAACAGGTGGGGATGATAGCCACTATGTTGCCGAAGAAAACTCATGAAAAGGCAGCCCTCAGACTCCTTGTTCGCGCTCTTGTCAAGAACAACCGCTTGACTGTCCTCACCCCATTTTCCATCACTTGGCCCTGTGTGCCTTAGCTTCACAAATTCACATCTGAATACTTCTGAAGATTATGATCGTTTCTACATCTCCAAACCCTTACAGAGCTCCAGATTCAATCACCTGCTGGCTGATAACGTTTTTCCGCACATCTATACAAAGCTTTCTTTTCTTAACCATAAATTCCTGCTGATCAATCCTTCCATTAAGGGGAAACTCGTTTTTTCAGTCTACCCTATCTATATCCTTCATTATTTTGTATCTCATCTCAATCTCTCCTGCTCTAAGAGAAACAACCCCAGTCTGTCCAATCTCTCTTCATAACTCAACCTCTTCAGCCCAGACAATATCCTGGTAAATCACTTGTGCACCTTTTCAATAGCTATCATATCCCTGCTATAACGTGAATTGTAGAACTGCACCCTAGTGAGAGCCAAATGAACAAATAAAATACATGATGCAGAAGCCACAGAAATTGTTCTTTTCCAATAGTCTTTTTTTCCTCGATACTGCTCTGTGTCCTTTTCCTGTTCCTGACACTTCCATAATCTCTGGCTCATGTCAGTATATGCTGCTTCACAAGGATTGATCACACAACCACCGAGAACAGCAGAGGTCTCCAGCAAGGGAGTGTTGCTGAACAGAGAGACCTTGGAGTGCAGGTTCAAGGTTCCTTGAAAGTAGAGTTGCAGATAGACAGGTGAGTGAAGAAGGCATTTGGCTTGCTTGCCTTTATTGGACAGTACATTGAATAAAGGAGTTGGGAGGCCATGTTGCGGCTATACAGCATCTCGGTTAGGCCACTTTTGGAATGCTGCATTCAATTCTGATCTCCCTGCTATCGGAAAGATGCTGTGAAACTTGACAGGCTTCAGAAAATACTTTACAGCAGTGTTGCCAGGTTTGGAGGGTTTGCGCAATAGAGAGAGGCTAAAGGGACTGGGATATTGGAGGCTCAGGAGTGACCTTATAGAGGTTTATAAAATCATGAGATAAGGTCTTTTCCCTGGGGTGGGGGAGTCCAAAGTAGCGGGCATAGGTTTAAGGTGAGATGAGGAAGATTTAAAAGGGACCTGAGGATCAGAGGGTGGTGCGTGTGAGGAGGCTGGTATAATTACAGCATTTAAAAGGCATCTGGATGAGTATATGAATAGGAAGGGTTTAGAGGGATATAGGCCAAATATTGGCAAATAGGATATCTGGTCGGCACGGACGAGTTGAACAAAAGGGTGTTATTTTCGTACTGTACATCTCTATGACAGCCGTACAGTGGGGTGTTCATCACGCCAACTCCTTCCCCGCTGAAATCCCACTCACAACATTGGGGGGAATGGGTGTTGGCTGAAGCCTCTGACCCTAATCTATCAATGACCTTTGAGTCTTCCTGCCCAGCTCACACGATTCACATCCTACGGCTGTCCGGTTCACGGGTTAGCACAGAGTGGTGAACGAATGACCTGCGTCCAGCGTGCCCCTCTCACCATGTCTGGGCACCGCATCCAATTGAAGTGTCCTCAGTGTTCCCGTGCAAGACCTGTGTTTGACCTTTTGTTTTGCCGTTTGAGCAATGCACTGTGGCGCAGGGTATGGGTTAAAACCCTTTTTCCGCTCTGGAACAGGATCTTAACCTCTGTGGTTGCCTCAGAGAGCACCTGAAGTAGGTGAAAGTCATCCAAGTAAGCCAAAGTAGGAGAAGGGAAGGAGAGTAAAATTAAGAGTCAAGGGGTGTAAGTTGAGCCTAGGCATGGCAGGGAGACTCAGTCCTGTGTAAATACAAGACTGTATGTAGGAAATCCCAAACACTCCTGGAAGTTTGGATGAGTAGGAAGTGTCGCTGGTTTGAGCGCTGGATTTTGGACACTGAGCATCAGCTTGTGTCACAGTAGTGCGTCTGTGAGGCTGAGAGTTGCGTGGATGGCATGTCTCTTTTTTGAAGATGTGGTCACTCCGCAGCTTCACGAAGTGCCATCAGCGAGGGAATGGGTGACCATCGTTTAGAAGAAAGGTATCGGTTGTCAAGAAAGCCCCGTGGATATCACAGTCAGGAACAGACTTTCTGTGTCGGTCCCGGTGAGAGTGACCGTATCCCCTGGGGGAGTGCAGCCACGGCCTAGCTGCACAGTCGAAGGGGAGGTAGAGGAATAGTGGCAGGAGATTCAATCCCGAGGGCGTAAAACAGGATTATCTGGGCCCACAGATGTGCCTCCAGGGTAGTGGCTGCCTCCCTGGGTCAGCGTCAAGGATGTCGTTCTGAAGTGGGGGGAGGGTGAGCAGTCAGCAATTGTGGTTCAAACTGGGACCAAGGATATCGGCCCAAAAGGCTCCTGCAACAAGGGGCTTGGTGGGAGTTCAGAAAGCAGCACCTCGAAGGTTGTAATCTCTGGATTATTCCTGTTGCCACGTGAAGTGATTCTAGGTGATCGAACAGATGAATGCATGGCTGACGAGTTGGGCAGGCGTTAGATTTCAGCATCACTGGGTTGGTTTCTGGGGAAGGTGAGGCCTGGACAAGTCCAACGGGGGTTCCATCAGAACCAGAATGAGATGTAATACCCTTGCCAGGGCTGGTGGCTGTGGTGATGTGGTGAGCTCGTGCATTGGGAGCGGCTTTAAGCTAATTTGGCAGGTGCATAGGTTAAGGAGTGAAGGTACATCATGGGGTGGGGTGGGGGGGGGGGGGTAGGAATGATGCACAGGGCAAGTATAGAACGGTGGCTCAGTGGTCAGCACTGCTGCCTCGCAGGTTCGGTTCCAGCCTCGGGCGACTGCCTGTGTGGAGTTTGCACATTCTCCCCACGTCTGTGTGGGTTTCCTCCCATGATCCAGGGATGTGCGGGTTAGGATGGATTGGCCATGGGAAATTGTCCTGTGGTATGCAGGGATGCGCAGACTGGGTGGGTTAACCATAGGAACTGCAGTATGACAGGGATATGTGTGTGCTGTAAAAGAAGGTGAGGTTTTAATACTGATTGAAGACTCAACTACTGCGGCAGGAGGAATGATACCTTAGAAAGTTCCTGAGGTGAGGCCATACGGGTATAACTTAAAATAACGAAAAATGGGAGGAAGGATGGGGCAATTCTTTTGCTGGGAATGTACTAAAGACCTCCGAAGACCAATAGAGGGAGACAGATATGAGTCGAGGGTGCGTTGCTGGAGGGGCACAGTGGGTCGGGCATAGAACATAGAACATAGATCATAGAATAAGACAGCACAGAACAGGCCCTTCGGCCCACGATGTTATGCCGAACATTTGTCCCAGCTAAAGTACCCATCCATGTACCTATCCAATTGCTGCTTAAAGGTCACAAATGATTCTAACTCTGCCACTACCACAGGCAGTGCATTCCATGCCCCCACCACTCTCTGGGTAAAGAACCTACCCCTGACATCCCCCCATACCTTCCACCCTTCATCTTATGTTTATGTCCCCTTGTAACACTCTGTTGTACCCGGGGAAAAAGTTTCTGACTGTCTACTCTATCTATTCTTCTGATCATCTTATAAACCTCTATCAAGTCACCCCTCATCCTTTGCCGTTCCAATGAGAAAAGGCCTAGCATGCTCAACCTATCCTCGTACGACCTATTCTCCATTCCAGGCAACATCCTAGTAAATCTTCTCTGCACCCTCTCCAAAGCTTCCATATCTTTCCGAAAGTGAGGCGACCAGAACTGCACACAGTACTCCAAATGTGGCCTAACCAAGGTCCTGTACAGCTGCAACATCACTTCACGACTCTTGAATTCAATCCCACTGCTAATGAACGCTAATACACCATAGGCCTTCTTAGAAGCTCTATCCACCTGAGTGGCAACTTTCAAAGATCTATGAACATAGATCCCAAGATCCCTCTGTTCCTCCACCTTATTAAGAACCCTACCGTTAACCCTGTATTCCGGATTCTTATTTGTCCTTCCAAAATGGACAACCTCACACTTGATAGGGTTGAACTCCAACTGCCACTCCTCAGCCCAGCTCTGCATCATATCTGAGTCCCTTTGCAGCCGACAACAGCCCTCCTCACTATCCACAACTCCACCAATCTTCGTATCATCTGCAAATTTACTGACCCACCCTTCGACTCCCTCTTCCAAGTCATTAATAAAAATTACAAACAGCAGAGGACCCAGAACTGATCCCTGCGGAACTTCACTTGTAACTGGGCTCCAGGCTGAATATTTACCATCTCCTACCACTCTTTGACTTTGACCGGTTAGCCAGTTTTCTATCCAACTGGCCAAATTTCCCTCTATCCTATGCCTCCTGTCTTTCCGCATAAGCCTACCATGGGGAACCTTATCAAATACCTTACTAAAATCCATGTACACTACATCCACTGCTCTACCCTCATCCACATGCTTGGTCACCTCCTCAAAGAATTCAATAAGACTTGTAAGGCAAGACCTACCCCTCACACATCCCTGCTGGCTGTCCTTAATCAAGCAATGTCTTTCCAGATACTCATAAATCCTATCCCTCAGTACCCTTTCCATTACGTTGCCTAGAAGTAAGACTAACTGCCCTGTAATTCCCAGGATTATCCCTATTCCCTTTTTTGAACAGGGGCACAACATTCGCCACTCTCCAGTCCCCTGGTACCACCCCCGTTGACAGTGAAGATGAAAAGATAATTGCCAACGGCTCTGCAATTTTCTCTCTTATTTCCCACATAATCCTAGGATATATCCCGTCAGGCCTGGGGGACTTGTCTATCCTCAAGTTTTTCAAAATGCCCAACACATCTTCCTTCCTAACAAGTATTACTTCTAGCTTACCAGTCCGTTTCACACTCTCCTCTTCAATGATACGGTCCCTCTCATTTGTAAATACTGAAGAAAAGCACTCATTCAAGACCTCTCCTATCTCTTCCAACTCAATACACAGTCTCCCACTACTGTCCTTGATCGGACCTACCCTTGTTGTCGTCATTCTCATGTTTCTCACATACGCATAAAATGTCTTGGGGTTATCCTTGATCCTATCCGCCAAAGATTTTTCATGCCCTCTGTTAGCTCTCCTAATCCCTTTCTTCAGCTCCCTTCTGGCTATCCTGTATCTCTCCAACGCTCTGTCTGAACCTTGTTTCCTCAACCTTATGTAAGCCTGCTTCTTCCTCTTTGCAAGACATTCAACCTCCCTCGTCAGCCAAGGTTCCCTCACACGACCATCTCTTTCCTGCCTGACAGGTACATACATATCAAGGACAGATCGTATCTGTTCCTTGAAAAAGTTCCACATTTCCACAACATCCTTCCCTGACAGCCTATGCTCCCAACTTATGCTCCTCAGATCCTGTCTTACAGCATCATATTTACCCTTCCCCAATTGTAAAACCTACCCTGTTGCATGCACCTATCTCTCTCCATAACCAAGGTGAAAGTCACAGAATTGTGGTCACCATCACCAAAATGTTCACCCACTAACAAGCCCATCACTTGTCCCTGTTCGTTACCAAGTACCAAATCCAATATGGCCTCCCCTCTGGTCGGACAATCTACATACTGAGTTAGAAAAGCTTCCTGGACACACTGCACAAACACCGCCCCATCCAAACTACTTGATCTAAAGAGC
>NC_057754.1:12701500-12714707 GCF_004010195.1 Chiloscyllium plagiosum | reverse complement strand
AACCTACCTCCCAGGATATTGGTGCCCTTCTGGTTCAGGTGCAATCCGTCCTGCTTGTACAGGTCCCACCTTCGCCAGAATGCAGTCCAATTGTCCAAATACCTGAAGCCCTCCCTCCTACACCATCCTTGCAGCCACGTGTTCAACTGCACTTTCTCCCTATTCCTTGCCTCACTGTCACGTGGCACCGGCAACAACCCAGAGATGACGACTCTGTCCGTCCTAGCTTTTAGCTTCCAGCCTAACTCCCTGAGCTCCTGAATGACCTCCCCACCCCTCTTCCTACCTATGTCGTTGGTGCCAACGTGCACCATGACTTCTGGCTGCACACCTTCCCCCTTAAGGATTCTGAAGACACGGCCCGAGACGTCTCGGACCCGGCACCCGGGAGGCAACAAACCATCCGAGAATTTCGCCCATGTCCACAGAACCGCCTGTCTGTCCCTCTAACTATAGAGTCTCCTATAACTAGCGCTCTCCTCCTCTCCCCCTTACCCTTCTGAGCCTCAGAGCCGGACCTCGTGCCAGAAACCCGGTCGCTGCAGCTTACCCCTGCTAGGCCGTCTCCCCCCAACAGTATCCAAAGCGGTATACTTATTGTTGAGGGGAACGACCACAGGGGATCCCTGCACTGCCTGCTTCCTCCCCTTCACACCTCTAACTGTTACCCAGCTACCTCTGTTCTCTGGCATAACTATGTCCCTGTAGCTTCTATCTATCACCCTCTCAGCCCCTCGAATAATCCTCAGTTCATCAAACTCCAGCTCCAGTTCCCTAATGCGTTCTGTGAGGAGCAGGAGCTGACTGCATTTCCTGCAGATGTAGTCGGCAGGAGCATCGGTGGTCACCCCTATCTCAAACATCGTTCGGGAAGCGGGAGGGTTGACGTTTCGGTCGGAGGCCCTTCATCAGGACAGCATTCCTGGTGTTGGGCTTATGCCCGAGGCGTCGGTTCTCCTGCTCCTCGGATGCTGCCTGGCCTGCTGAGCTTTTCCAGCACCACATTCTCAACTCTGATCTTCAGCATCACAGTCCTCACTTTCTCTGAGGAGATGAATTAGATTAGATTAGTTTAGATTCCCTACAGTGTGGAAACAGGCCCTTCGGCCCAACCAGTCCGCAGTGACCCTACAAAGAGTAATCAACCCAGACCCATTTCCCTCTGACTAATGCACCTAACACTATGGGCAGTTTAGCATGGCCGGTTCACCTGATCTGCGTATCTTTGGGTTGTGGGAGGAAACCAGAGCACCCAGAGGAGACCCGTGCAGACGCGGGGAGAATGTGCAGACGGTCGGCCGAGGCTGGGGGTGAACCGGGGACCCTGGTGCTGTGCGGCTGCAGTGCTAACCACTGAGCCACCATGCCGCCTATGAGGCAAATCTCTAAGAAGTGTAAATACAACATAGTAATGATAGGGATTTATTTTTAATTCATTCATGGAATGAGGGCATCACTTTGTGAGGAGCATTTACTGCTCTGTCCCTAATTACCCAGAGGGAAGTTAAGAGTCAACCCCATTGCTGTGGGTCTGGAGTCGCATCTAGACCAGACCGGGTAAAGATGGCAGATTTCTTCCCAAAAGGGCATTAGGGAACCAGATGGGTTTTTCTGAAGATTGACAATGGATTCATGGGCATCATTGGACTCTTAACTCCAGATTTCTTTTCTATTGAATTCAAATTCCATCATCCGCCATTCAATCCAGGTCCGCAGAACAATATCTGGACCTCTCGATTAACCAGTCCAGCGATAATGCCACGAGGTCGTCACTTCCCCCATTTTGACCTCCCCGATAGTAAGCAGGAGACACAAAGTTTGAAAGGTTTTGAGGGAAGTGAAATTTCTTCAAATCTATCCGGGGGAGTATTTTCTTAAGGCAGCACGTGTAAAATCCCACAGGAGAGTGGGATGTGCTGAACTTTATTTTCGGGAATGAAGTGGAAAAATGGTGGTGTGACAATGACCCCAGTCCACTGAGATTTAAGAGCATCATGGGTAAGGCTGAAGATAGATCCGGTATAAAATTCTGAACTGGGGAGAGGCTAGCTGTAAGTCAGGATCTGCCGAAAGTGGGCCAGGAGAAACTGCTTGTAGGGAAAATCCACATCGGAGCAGTGGGAGAAATTCACAAAGGTAATCGTGAGAGCCACCGCAGAGGTGAAATGTGGGATCAACAAGCCGAGGGAACCCTGGATGTCAAAGGTTGCATAGCACTGAGTGAGATAAAAAATAATTGGTAAGGCGGCACGGTGCATCACAGCACCAGGGTTCCGGGTTCGATTCCAGCCTCGCGGGACTGTCTGTGTGGAGTTTGCACATTCTCCCTGTGTCTGTGTGGGTGTGTTCCGGTTTCCTCCCACAGTCCAAAGATGTGCAGGTCAGGTGAATTGACCATGTTAAATTGCCCATAGTGTTAGGTGCATTAGTTAGAGGAAATGGGTCTGGGTGGGTTACTCTTCGGAGGGTCAGAGTGGACTTGTTGGGCCGAAGGGCCTGTTTCCACACTGTAGGGAATCTAATCTAAATTTAATACCAAGTGTTCAAAAATAGATCAAGTGATTTGAAGGTTAACGAGTTCACGAGTTAGTGATGGTGCAGTTGGTGCACATTCACCACAGTGACCACAGCAGCACAGGCTGAACAGTGTCAATGTGGAAGTGTTAGATTGTGCAGTGCCTCAGCGAAATAGGAGGAGGGACGTAGAGGAAGGTCAGTGAATGTGGGAGGGAGAAAATATCTGAGAATGGGTGGGTTTGAGAATCCTGATATATGACTTGCAGAGATGTCAGAGAGCGATGGTTTGAATTTTTAAAATCACCAGTTCGGAGAGCATTTTCATGTAAAAAATGACTGACTCCTTCCCACATGGTAGGGTCCTGGGGAGTGTTGCTGAACAAAGAGACCTTGGAGTGCAGGTTCATAGCTCCTTGAAAGTGGAATCGCACATGGATAGGATAGTGAAGAAGGCGTTTGGTGTACTTTCCATTATTGGTCAGAGTATTGAGGACAGGAGTTAAGGGGTCATGTTGCGGCTGTGCAGGACGTTGGTTAAGCTACTGTTGGAATATTGCGTGCAATTCTGGTCTCCTTCCTATCGGAAAGGTGTTGTGAAACGTGAAAGGGTTCAGAAAAGATTTACAAGGATGTTGCCAGGGTTGGAGGATTTGAGCTATAGGGAGAGGCTGAACAGGCTAGGGTTGTTTTCCCTGGTGTGTCGGAGGCTGAGGGGTGACCTTATAGGGGTTTACAAAATTATTAGATTAGATTACATTAGATTAGATTACATTACAGTGTGGAAACAGGCCCTTCGGCCCAACAAGTCCACACCGACCCACCGAAGCGCAACCCACCCATACCCCTATATTTACCCCTTACCTAACACTACGGACAATTTAGCATGGCCAATTCACCTGACCCTGCACATCTTTGGACTGTGGGAGGAAACCGGAGCACCCGGAGAAAACCCACGCAGACACGGGGAGAACGTGCAAACTCCACACAGTGGGCCATGGAGGCTGTGGATATTCCAACACTGGGTCTGTTGAAGGCTGAGATTAATACATTTCTACAAAACAACAAACGTTCAGAGGATAGTGCAGGACATTGTTGAAATGCATCTTTCAATAGGAGTGCAGTTCAACAACGGTTACTTCACCAGTTACCTCACACATGGTAGTACCCACTGGTGCAGATGATCATATTATCCCAGTTCACAGGCCCAGAATTAGAGAAACCAGGTGGCACGGCCACAAAGATCCAACTGGAAATGGGGATGGGAATGCTCACGTGGGGCTAATCTGTGGCTCCAGTAATGCATTCGGCGAGCACGCAATCCTTCCATGTCAGATGAGAGGCGCGTGAAATGCAGAGGCTAAGAGCTGGAGCACTTGGAGAAGCTTCTATTCACATGGAGCAGGGAGCTTTGGGTCATCAGGCTGGGAGCACCACCCTCACCTGGAGCAGCTTCTGTTGACATGGAGCAGCGAGTATTGGGACATCAGGCTGGGGCCACCGATACTCCGCTATTTTAACCTGAAGTGAAATGGTTTTCGGCAGGGCACATTTTTGTGGATTGAGGGAGGATCTGTCCCAGGGAAATGTCTCAATTATAAACACGGTGATCAGTGGTTAGCACTGCCACCTCACAGGAACAAGATCCCGGGTTCAAGTCCCACCTCGGGCACCTGTCTGTGTGGAGTTTGCACATTCTCCCCGTGTCTGCGGGTTTCCTCCGGGTGCTCCTGTTTCCTCCCACAATCCAAAGATGTGCAGGTCAGGTGAATTGGCTATGCTTAACTGCCCGTAGTGTAGGCGCGTTATTCAGGGGTAAATATCGGGTTGGGGAATGGGTCTGGGTGGGTTACTCTTTGGAGGGTCTGTGTGGACTTGTTGGGCCAAAGGGCCTGTTTCCATACTGTAGGGAGTGCAATCTAATCCATTCTGAAAAAATGACCTGCAAAGACTGAACTAGTGGAAGAGCATCTGTGCAGAGTGAAAAAGCGGTAATGTTTTTGCTCTCTGAACTCTCTCATATGGCTGACTCGGCACTGGGCTAAATTTCCATAAGGGAATTTGTTTTAGCTTGTTCCATATTATTCAATTTCCTGCAACTCGCCCAGGCCATTAAAGTAATCTAATGCTCCGAAAATTAATGGGGATATACGATGTTGTGATTAGGCTTGAGTTTACCTTGAATTATGGAGGAACAACAAGAAAGTGAAGGTGAAATTGGTCAGATCAGCAATGATCTCACTGAATGGCTGAGCAGACAAAGGGCCAGTGGATGCTTCGTGAGGACAAACGTGTTTTCTTTTGCCAGTGACACTCACCGCTTCACAAACTGGGTAGCGTTGAAGCGAAGCAGTAACTGTGAATATCTTTGCTGGTTGTTCACCATGTGACTGTTACGATGATTGCTCATGACTATGTTAACACCACAACTCTGCAGCATACAAGCTGCAGCTCTGTGGGGGATCGTTGGTGTAATTGGTAACACGCCTGATTACAGATCAACCGATTGTAGGTTTGGCTCCTACCTGGCTCACCAGCAATGCAAGCTTTTATTAATCTCACAAACTAATCTTTCTTATTGTTCTGAAGCCAAAGTGAGGCTTGAATTTCTGATCAGCAGGAACAAGAATCCTACATTATCTCTAATCACTGAATGTTACTGAATACATCAGAGTCGATCTCAGAACGCTGTGAGAGGACCGAAAGCTGCACATTGCTCATGGGCACATTAATCATTTCCCAAATCCACCAACACAATCACCGTGCCTCCTGGGAATGGAAAGGAAACAAAACGAATAGCCCAATCTCAGCTTGGGAATCTTTGGAAACTCTTTGAGAAGTGGAATCAGAGGGGGATGAAGGGTAAACTGTCCGACTGAGTAGAGACAGTCAAGACAACTTCCCCTTCTATTAGAGGCTGGGACATTACCTCTGATATTCTCATTGTATGAACTGATCTGCAACGTTGAAAGGATTCTGGCCAGAGCTGCCAGCTTTTGCTGTTGTCACTGTCAGGAGCAATAAACCCTGATTCCCCGGCTGGGAATCCAACCAGGGCCACTGTGGTGAAAGCACTGAATCCAAGCCAGTATACCAACAAACTACCAAGGATGACTACAGAAGGAAGTGAGGACTGCAGATGCTGGAGATCAGAGATGAAAATGTGTTGCTGGAAAAGCGCAGCAGGTCAGGCAGCATCCAAGGAACAGGAGAATCGACGTTTCAGGCATAAGCCCTTCTTCAGGAATGAGGAAAGTATGTCCAGCAGGCTAAGATAAAAGGTAGGGAGGAGGGACTTGAGGGAGGGGCATTGGAAATGCGATAGGTGGAAGGAGGTCAAGGTGAGGGTGATAGGCTGGAGTGGGGTGGGAGCGGAGAGGTCAGGAAGAAGGTTGCAGGTTAGGAAGGCGGTGCTGAGTTCGAGGGATTTGACTGAGGCAAGGTCGGGGGGGGGGGGAGGGAATGAGAAAACTGGAGAAATCTGAGTTCATCCCTTGTGGTTGGAGGGTTCCGAGACGGAAGATGAGGCGCTCTTCCTCCAACCGTTGTGTTGCTATGATCTGGCGATGGAGGAATCCAAGGACCTGCATGTCCTTGGTGGAGTGGGAGGGGGAGTTGAAGTGTTGAGCCACGGGGTGGTTGGGTTGGTTTGTCCGGGTGTCCCAGAGGTAATTTGCTTCTTTCTCATCTCTGTTTTAGATGTGCAACCCCATTCTGATATTAGGTTCTCTGAAACGTTTCGCAAGTACAGAACTACAGAAGCCCTTGCATTACTTCTTAATGACGCATCTTCTGGCTTTTTTCTATTATTGGCACTGAGTTTCTCCTCAAAAATGATGGAGTCATCAAGTTTTTATAGCAGGGAAAGAGACCATTCATCCCAGTTTCCAGCACTTGGCCCGTAGCCTTGTGTACTCTTATATTTCAAATGTTTATCTTAATGATACTTTCTCTGGAACGTTTTAATCTCAAATGACACAATGAATGGGACTCAAGTTTAAGATGAGAAATGTGTGTTCACGCCCCCTCGGGAAATTGAACGTCACTTTCACCTACTGAGTAAAACACATAGACACATGCCCACAGAGTGTCAGAGGCCTCAGGATAGACCAATAAGGAAGTAGGATTTCACCCACCTGGCTTGTATTGTCACATTTCAGACTTCAATAACAGTCTGGTTACAGCAAGAAAAGAAAGCGTTCAGCAGCTCCCTCGTCAGTGTTCCACCCCCATTGATTCCCCAACACTCTGCAGTTTATGCTGCCTTACCTCACTCTGCCTGTCAAACTGAAACATTGCTCATGTCAGATGCTTCCTGTCGTTCCGAATGGTCTTACTCAAATCCCTGAAGGGAAAAACAGGAATGTGGTACAATGCCAGTGTTCTAACCATTGACCACAGAGCAAGCACATTAACATGTGAAACAGAAGGTGTTATGCATTAGAAACTGCAAGATAATAGATGACTGGATAGCCTGTGTATCATAAACCTAAAGAATCTAACAAAACCGAGACAGAGGGGAACCATGTTCAGAAAGATGGGAGAATGTAATGCTCATTAGACAGTGTCCAGGGTGATATAGAGAGTGATCTTCTCTGGGAATCGAGTGATAAAGATTCAGTGCATTCACTGCAATAGCCTAATAATGGTTAATGATTACAATAATCAATATGAAATTTTGCCTGATCTTTAGAAGCAGAATGACGCCGTGGATAAGTCAGAATCACTTCCCTGCATGTTACAGTTTCACATCAAAAATATCAGCTGCAATTGGCTGATGTGCCATCGGTTTAAAACAAGAACAGAAGGAATGGCAGGACAATGGTAGGGCATTTTCTTTGGGAGAGGTGACTGTGGACCTTGTGCAGCCAGGCTCAAAGTGGGTGCTGATGGTAAGTTTTCTTGTTTACCCTGGTATACCCTGGATCAATAACCCACAATGACTCTCCTTTGTGTGTTGCCCTTTGCACATCTCACCTTGGTTCAGTGCCTGGAGGGGATCCATGCATTTTTAACTTGAATTAGTTCATATCTGATGTTAGCTGACTGCACTTTCTTGCCTTTCTTGATAGCGCTTCGTACCATTACTGATTAAAAATCTATTGATCTCAGCATCAGGTATACTTAATGACTCAGACCCGACAGACCATTTTGTTACAAATTCTAGCTGAATGTGAGATTGGCAGACCAATAGTGTGTCCCACTGCCAGATTGGAAAGAACAGGCAGTCTCACTGGAGTGGGGGAGGGAAGAGAGTACATGGTGACAGAGAATGTTACAGATAAAGCTTAAAGAAAGAGAAGGAATGGAAGTGGGTTTACAATCACACCATTATTCTGCCATTCTCACATTCTGATCACTTAATCTAAACCACCAACAGTCTTTCTCCCCCCACACATCACCCCTTCCCCACTATTGTATAAATGCTGCCCCCTTAATATTTCACATCAGTTCTAATGAAGAATCATCGAGACTGAAAACATTAACTTACTTTTTCTTCAAGGATGCTGCCTCACCCACTATGATCTCCAGCATTTTTTTGTTTTTAGTCTCGATTCCAGAATCTGCAGTAATTTGCTTCTTTCTCATCTCTGTTTTAGATGTGCAACCCCATTCTGATATTAGGTACTCGGACACTATATTGTTCTAGAACAGAATCAACCTTTCTGCATACAACAAGTTAAATCTTCAAAAATTTCTATGTGGAGCAATAAGGTGCATTTTGTGTAATACTGTGTCTGAGCAGGCCAAGGCAATGGATTTCTAAGTTTCCTCCCATTTGCTTGCATTTCTGATGTGAAACACTCATTGATTTTGACAGAGCAGTTCCCTTTGCTATGTTTAATATCAGGAATTGATGTATATTTTTCAGTGTTTGCGCAGGAACAATAAATTCTCATTCCCTGACTAGGAATAAAACCCAGGAAACAGAAATAAGAGGGCTGATTCCCAACCACTGGAGCACCAGAAAATGCACACGCAAAGCTTGCAACTTTTCTTCTCTTTCATTCTCGTTTTTTGTTTGACATTAATTTCACATGATATTAGAAGGGGAAGATGTCCAAACTAAATATCATGCCATGATCTGATGGAGTCGCCCATTTGATCACAAATGAAATGTGACCAGACTTTGAACAAGGAAGCAAAAAGCTCCGTTCACAGAGGGGGAGAAACACGTAGGCGTGTTGTGTGTGTGGGCAAGGCTTCCGCCAATCATCAGAGCTCACAAACCACTATTGCAGTCACACTGAGGAGAAACTGTGGAAATGTGGCGATTATGGGAAGGAATTCATTTCCCCATCTGAGCTGGAAACTCATCAATGCAGTCACGCCAGTAACAGGAAATTCATCTGCTCAGTGTGTGAGAAAGGATTCACTCAGTCATCTAACCTGCTGCAACATCACCTTGCTCACATCGAGGAGGCACCATTTCAATGTCTAGACTGCGCAAAATGCATTAAAACATCCAGTGACTTGATATCCGATCAACTAGCTCAGGTTAATGAGAGACCTTTTAAATGCCCAAACTGTGGAAAAGACTATGAAACGTCTGGGGACCTGATGTCCCATCAACATACTCACATTAGAGAGTCCTTTTAAATGCCCAGCTGGTGGAAAATGCTTCAAAACCTCCAGGGTCCTGATGTCGTACCAATGTGTTTACTCTGATTGCAGACCATTCGGGTGCTCTCAATGTGAGACTGGGATCAGGTGATCACCTGACCTTACAGAGCACTAGCAGGTTCACACTGGGAAGAAACCGTTCAGCTGCTCCGAGTGTGGGAGGGGATTCACTCGGTTGTCAGCAGGTTCACACTGCGGAGAGATCTTTTAAATGCCCAGACTGCAGAAACAATCTGCGACACAATCTCCGCGGGAATGACTTGTCATCAATGTATTTACTCTGAGGAGAGACCATTCAGGGACTCGCTTTGTAGGACTGGGTTCAGGCAATCAACTCAACTCTCCGCACACCAGTGAGTTCACACTGGCAAGAAAGCATTTACTTGCTCCATGTGAGAAAAAAAGTTAAATCACTCATCAACCCTACTGAGATAGCAGAGGGATCCCACTGGAGGACACACCATTCACCTTCTTCTTGTGGGGAAGGAATTCACTCACTCATCGACCCCGCTGAGACAGCACAGAGTTCACGCATCTCAACAGCGATCGGACATTGCTGTTAATCATATTCAGGTCTGAAAGCAAAGTTTTTATATTCTAGATAAAAGTCAAATAAATCGGCTTTGTATTGAACACAGTGTGACAGGTCATTGTAAGGATATGATCACACAGTACTTGAAGAGTCGGCACGCTTCGTCAAGAGGAAGCTGAAAATGTGTTGCTGGAAAAGCGCAGCAGGTCAGGCAGCATCCAAGGAGCAGGAGAATCGACGTTTCGGGCATGAGCCGTTCCCGAACGTCGATTCTCCGGCTCCTTGGATGCTGCCTGACCTGCTGCGCTTTTCCAGCAACGCATTTTCAGCTCTGATCTCCAGCATCTGCAGTCCTCACTTTCTCCTTCGTCAAGGGAAGTTAAGTCTGACAAAATGTGTTAGAATTATTTGAGAGGTAATGAGCAAATAGAGAAAGGAGAGACAGTGAAGGTGATCTGTTCGGATGTTTCAGAATGCATTTGGCAAGGTGCAGTAAAGCAAGCTGCTAAATAAGAGTCTATGGTATTAGGAATAAATTGCTGGTATAGATTGAGGATTGGCTGACTGGCAGAAGGTAGAGAGTTGGGATAAAGGTGTCTTTTTTTTCAGCCGAGGATTATTGGAGTTCAGCAGGAGTCAGTGTTGGTACCACAACTATTCACGTTAGGCATGAATAATCTGAACATAGAACATTACAGACCCTTCAGCCCTCGATGTTGCACCGATCTGTGAAACCAACCTGAAGCCCATCTATCCTACATTACTCCATTATCATCCATATGTTTATAAAATTACTATTTAAATGCTCAATGGACCGATTCGCCTTGTTCTCTCATTCTATTGGGATCTGCATGATAAAGCGTACTGTACCTGATTCACAGGACACTGCAGGATTTGGCCACACTGATTCAGACAGCACCGTCTTCCCTGTGATACGTACATGTTGTGTAATTTTCTGTTGCACAGACTTTTCCCGGCTGTGTAAATATAAACTGTGTCTAACATTCCACATTCTGTTGGTCGAACTCAAAATCACAAAATGTGTCACAGTGCAGAGGGAGGCCATCCAGGCCACCTTAGTTCTGCTGGCTCTACACAATGAGGAAATGAGTGTCTCTTCCAGTGTAATTCTCTTGCCTATCCATGTAACTCTGCACATTATTACTTTTAACAAATTCATCTAATCCCCTTTTCAATGACCCAGTTGAAGCTGCGTTTCTGTCACAATCAAACTGAATTACAGACACGCACCACTCGTTGTATAAAACTTTTTTCCTTATCTCATTTTTGTTTATTTTCTTATTGATTTTAAATATCTGCCGATTAGCTCTCGATCCATTCACTCCCTTATTTCTCTGTCTACACCCCTCATAACTTGGAAAGCTTCAAACAGATCAAGTTCCTCCAAGGAGAACTGTCCCAACTTTCCAATTTACCTTCATTGCTGACACTTCTCACACACAGCACCATTCTCGTCAACCTGTTTAGCGCTGTCTCCAATCAGTTCGCTTCCCAGTTTCCTGTAAGATCTGCAACCATGCAATAATCTGGACGAAGGATTCATTCACAATAGGATTGCATGGTTGTTTTCACTTTCAACATTTGTGCTGTTGTGCCATGCGTGCTGCAGTGACACCTCTGGTCCAGAAACTCAATCCTTCTTCAAGAAATCCCACCTCATGGAACAGAGGGTTCTTTCAGCAAGCTGATTGGTCAATTTGGCAAAACTGAAGGGAAAAACAAACCCGTTTTGAGAAGACTTGTAACTCAGGTTGACGTTCTGGACGTAATCTGAGCTGGAAGATTCATTTTCAGACATTTCATCACAGTACTAGGTAACATCTTCAGTGAGCCTCCAGAGGAAGCACTGTTAATGATTCCTGCTTTCTATTCATATGTTTGGGTTTCTGTGGGTTGGAGATGCCGTTTCCTGTTCTTTTTCTGGGGGTGGGGGTGGTAAATGGGGTCCAAGTCAATGTGTTTGTTGATAGAGTTCCGGCTGGAATACCATGCTTCCAAACAAACATTGATTGTGAGGAGTTTGAACCAGGAGATGTCACATGTCAACCATTATCATAAACCGTGCCCATTCTGAACCAGCTCAGATTCGCTGTATAAACGCTACTGTACGTAAGGCTGGATTTCACAACCTCAGAAGTCACACAACCCTATGTTATAGTCCAACAGGTTCATTTGAAATCACAATGTTTCAGAGGGCTGCTCCCTCATCAGGTGAAGGGACACAGGCACAAAATCTATACGCAAAGAGATCAAAACGCGAGACTAATGGGATGGATAGGCTGAATAATAACTCACAGTGGATGATCAAAAGTGTCAGATGTTGTGAGTAAAAGTCAACAGTTAAATAGCTAGTGAATGGATGACCAAATATTGGATTAGTTGAGGTAGAAACATAATTACAAAAAAAAGGTGGTGCTAGAGATAAACCAAATGGCTGGAAGAACATGATTGATATGACAGTCACATGTTGCGGGTCTTGTTACGACATGGGGTAAACCAACACACTGAGAAGCTCATCTTGCACCACAATCTGTTCAATTTTGAGAGGCAAAGAACTATCCCAGAGGTCACTACTTAAAGAAAAATTGTATTCTTTAAGTCCAACAGAGAATATTAAAACCAACAACTATTTACAACTCTTTTTTTAAAACCTATCTTTTAACTCCCCACTCTATAATACTGGTCCAATAAAAATTCTGATTGACATTTTAAAAAAATCAAATTTCAAAATCAGCCAGTTGTCAAATCTTCTCTTTGTAGCTTCCTCTGTCGATTTTCCTCTGCCTTTTCTTTAGTATTTTGCTTCACAAGTCTTTCATATGAACAGGTACCTTTCAGAGATCTGTTTGGCTAGCAGTCTATCCTTGTCAGTTTACCTGGCAGTTCTCCCACTAACTGTTCAAACTGACAGGTTTTATACCCCAAAACATCAGTTCATTTCATTGGTTTGATGTTGTCCAAATACTAAATTCAAATTTGATTGAATTTTGATATCTGGGGGTATAGAACATAGAACATAGAAGAATACAGTGCAGTACAGGCCCTTCGGCCCTCGATGTTGCGCCGATCCAAGTCCACTTAACCTACACTAGCTCACTAACCTCCATATGCCTATCCAATGCCCGCTTAAATGCCCATAATGAGGGAGAGTCCACCACTGCAACTGGCAGGGCATTCCATGAACTCACGACTCACTGAGTAAAGAACCTACCCCTAACTTCTGTCCTATACCTACCCCCCCTTAATTTAAAGCTATGCCCCCTTGTAATAGCTGACTCCATACATGGAAAAAGATTCTCACTGTCAACCCTATTCTAAACCCCTTATCATCTTGTACACCTCTATCAAGTCACCCCTAAACCTTCTTTTCTCCAATGAAAACAACCCCAAGTGCCTCAGCCTTTCCTCATACGATCTTTCTACCATACCAAGCAACATCCTGGTAAACCTCCTCTGCACCCATTCCAGTGCCTCCACATCCTTCCTATAGTATGACGACCAAAACTGCACACAATA
>NC_057754.1:12662708-12698356 GCF_004010195.1 Chiloscyllium plagiosum | reverse complement strand
AGCTTCCTGAAAGCCTGCCTAACATCCTCAGCCCTCCTTCTACCTATGTCGTTGGTGCCAATGTGGACCACGACTTTGGGCTGCTCCCCCTCCCCCTTAAGGACCCAGAAAACACGATCAGAGACATCACGTACCCTTGCACCTGGGAGGCAACATACCAAACGTGAGTCTCTCTCGTTTCCACAAAACCGCCTATCTGTGCCCCGAACTATCGAGTCCCCAATTACTATTGCTCTGCTCTTCTCCACCCTTCCCTTCTGAGCAACGGGGACAGGCTCCATGCCAGAGACCTGAACCCCATGCTTACCCCTGGTAAGTCGTCCCCCCCCCACAAGTATCCAAAACAGTATACTTGTTCTTGAGGGGAACGGCCGCAGGGGGTCCCTGCACTGGCTGCTTCCTCCCAGTCCCCCTCACTGTCACCCATCTATCTGCCATCGTTGGAGTTACTATTTCCCTAAAGCTCTGATCTATGACCCCCTCTGCCTCCCGAATGATCCTAAGTTCATCCAACTCCAGCTCCAGTTCTCTAACATGGTCTTGGAGGAGCTGGAGATGGGTGCACTTCCTGCAAGTGTAATCAGCAGGGATGTCCATGGCATCCCTCACCTCAAACATGTTGCAAGAGGAACATTGTACTGCCTTCACTGCCATCCCTCTGAAAGTAACTTTTTTTAAAAAAAAACTGGGTCTAAAGAATACAACAAGCAAAATGCAGCACTTACCTACTTACCACAACGGATCTTCTTATGAGGTTAGAGGAGGAGGGCGTTTGGGAGACACTACCTCTGTAGTGCCTCGGGTTCCTCTCCTGCATGCTTTTATAGGTCCCGGCTGCCCCTCTGGTCTTCGTCACTTCCCCCTGCTGCTCCCGCTATTTCTAAGAGAAAAAAAACACCGCTGCCCGCTACCGGTAAGTAATTTTAAAACAAACTGTCTCACCTTAGCTGCTGCTCGCACTCAAAGTGACCGTTGGCGTCGAAGGGTGAGTATTTATACTCACTGCTTTCCTTCCCGGCTGCCCCTCTGGTCTTCGTCACTTCCCCCTGCTGCTCCTGCTCTTTCTAAGAGAAAAAAAACACCACTGTCCGTTACCGGTGAGTAATTTTAAAACAAACTGTCTCACCTTAGCTGCTGCTCGCACTCAAAGTGACCGTTGGTGTCGAAGGGTGAGTATTTATACTCACTGCTTTCCTTCCCGGCTGCCCCTCTAGTCTTCGTCACTTCCCCCTGCTGCTCCCGCTCTTTCTAAGAGAAGAAAAAACATCGCTGCCCGCTACCGGTAAGTAATTTTAAAACAAACTGTCTCACCTTAGCTGCTGCTCGCACTCAAAGTGACCATTAGCATCGAAGGGTGAGTATTTATACTCACTGCTTTCCTTCCCGGCTGCCCCTCTGGTCTTCGTCACTTCCCCCTGCTGCCCCCACTCTTTCTAAGAGAAAAAAAAACACCGCTGCCCGCTACCATTAAGTAATTTTAAAACAAACTGTCTCACCTTGGCTGCTGCTCGCACTCAAAGTATAATTTAAATGGAATTTGAATTTGGTTTTGTATCATGACAACTCAGTTGCACCATTGCTTTCACAGTCAAATGTTTCATTTTAAATTCTTTCAGCACACTTTGCGCCAGCCAAAAAAATCAGCTCCCTTAAAAGTACAGTACACATTTACAACTTCATAACAGGGCAAAATTGAGGACTGCAGATGCTGGATATTAGAGTCAACATTAAAGTGGTGCTGGAAAAGCAGAGCAGATCCGGTAGCATCCGAGGAGCAGGAAAATCGATGTTTCAGGTAGCAGCCCTTCATCAAGGTTCCTGCCTGACCTGCCGTGCTTTTCCAGCTCCACTCTAATCTTGACTACAACTTCAAAACAGTCCAACCAAAGTAACAAGAAATTCAGAACTGGACAAACTAATTAAGGTTGAGAGATCATAGCAAGTTATAAGGTGATGGAGTCAAAACTGCACAATAAGATTTTACAAACACTTGTGCTGGGGTTACACATAGCATGCCATGAACCCAAGATGACAGTTGAAGCCATCTTCTTGGTTATAAGCTTCTGCACGGTGATTCTGTGTTGATGTGCATGTCAAAGGCCATCTTGGAGAACAATTACATGAAGATCAGAGGCTAAATGTCCTTGATCCTGAAGTGTTCCCTGACTGGGAGGGAACATTCCTGTCTGGCAATTATTGCACAGTGTCTATTCATTAGTTGTCATAGCATCTGCTTGATCTCGCCAATATACCATGCCTCGGGGCATCCTTGACTGCAGCATATGAGGTAGACAACATTGGCTGTGTCACATGAGTACCTGACGTGTATGTGGTGGTTGGTGACCCCACATGTATTGGTAGTAACCATGTCTGGCATGTCTTGCAAAGGTTGCTGTGGAGGGGTTGTGTGGTGTTGTGATCGATGTCATCCTGAAGGCTGGTTAGTTTGCTGTGAACAATGGTCTGTTTAGGATTTGGTGGTTGCTTGAAGGTAAGAAGTGGGGGTGCAGGATGATCTTGGTGAGATGTTCACTAGCTGCAAAGAATATGGCTTAGTTTCGCCACTCGGGAAAGTACTGGAGGATGAAGGGTACTCTATTAGTCATGTCCTGTGCCTGTCATCTGATGAAGACCTTGCAGCTTTTCACTGTGGCACATCAGAACTGGGGATCGATGAGTTGAGCATTGTATCCCATTCTTATGAGGGTGTCTTTCAGCATCTAAAAGTAACTGTTGCATTCCTCTTGATCTGAGTTAAACTGAAGTTAAGGTGAGCTAGAGAGATGGAGCAGTTCAGAGGAGATTCCAGAGCTCAGGGACCAAGCATAAAGCGGAGAAATCCACATATGGCTGTTATTAAAGGAAAGCACATATCTGAGAGATTTGTGAGGTTGGAAGAAATTAAAGAATTGGAAGGTTATGACACTGAATGACAGTATGGAGATGGGAGGATTGTGAGGCTGCAGGAGATTATGGAGACAGGAGGATTGTGAGGTTGGATAAGTTCACAGAGATCAGAAGGATTGTGAGTTGAAAGTGTTCCAGAGATAGGGAAGTTTGTGAGGCTGGAGGAGATGATAGAGATAGTGGGAATTTTGACACTGGAGGAGATTACAGAGATAAGGAGGGTTGTGACAGTGGAGGTGATTACAGAGACAGAGAGGATTGTGATGCTGGGATGATTGAGACAATGCAAGTTCTGAGGCAGGAAGAGATTAAACACAGAGGGAAGGTTGTGAGACTGCAGATTATCCTACAACAGCACAGTGATGTCTATACAGCAGATGAATTGTAGCAGTTCACAACTACCACTTTCTACAAGTCAAATAAAAATAGCATATATATATATTTGTCTGTGCAATAAAGAGCACACCCCATCAATAAACTAAAATTAAGGCGAATTTGTTTTGTGGAGAGACAGCAGAAGCTTAATTCTCCTTGGTGCTGAGAAAGTTAAGCAGTGATTTAGTTGAGATGCAGACTCATTTCTAGGATACTTAATTTTCACAGAGAAAGAGAAGTTGTCACAATTTTTGGTCACCACTATTAGGTAATTGGCAAATAATGCAGGGCGAAAATGTGACGATTATTTCATCCATCAACTTCTGAGCATTCGAGACAGCTGGATACAGATTCAGCAGCTATTCTGAAAAGTGCTTTGGAATTTAACGCTTTAAAGAAGGATTTGGACAAGTAGCAGGGGAGTTGGAACAGATTTGCAGCATCTCCGGAGGGAGAGAGTACAGCTCCAATGGGCTGGATAATTCCCAGCCCCTGTGCTCTGTGTTACTGCCACATTCACAGTGAATGATAAAGCACATCCCCAGGGAGAGAAAGGAAAGAGAAAAGTATTGGGGGCGGGGGGGAGGGTGAAGATGGCAGAACAAACAGAAGCGGCTGTTCATCCAACCAATGGGAGTGAATGAGGGGAGGGGCTAGCGGGACCTCACGTGATCATTAACACCACACGTGACTGAGGTGTGGTGTGAGTGCGGGAGTTACAATGGAAAAAGGGAGAAAATTGGAGTCAGACTGACCTGGGAGGTTTTAGGTTTATCCGATGAAGGTGGTTAGACCCTAAAGAGAAACTCGAGATCTCGCGTTTCTAGTAAATGTGGAATTTAGGCAGTGATATGCCTGGATTACCGCCGCCATATTTATGGAGGGGGGAAGCGATGCAGCTACGCGCATGCGCCTGTTCTATTTGGGGCGGGATGATTTGAAGAGAGGTATTTACACATAAAACTCAAACCAAAAGAAATGTTTGTCATTTCTAGATTTCTACTCTGGGCCGACCGTGATTTTTATTTTGTGAATTCATTTTACAGGATATTAATTCAGAATAATTGAGTGCGGGATCGCAAAACAAGTTGTGACAGTCCAGCAGAGTCTTTCGGATCTGATCATGGATCTCAACATCATTGGCATTTAATTGTGGAAGGAAAAAGGTTTGTCTGTTTTGTCTGTGGGGAAAATATTTCTGATATGTTTGTAAATCAAAAAGCAGCAAGTTCAAATTCGTGGTTAAATTACCACAGATTTGTCCAAAATACACCTCGCCTCTTTGAAAGAACTGTCATATTTCCTTCCAGTCATCCAGTTCATAATTTTAACCAATAAATTCCGTTTTCTCGAATACTGCAAATTTGATTTTAAAATTCCTTGTGGTCTCCATCAGAAAGTGACATGGGCCCAATCAAACTAGCCAATTAGTAAGTGATACTTGCAGTGTTTTCTTACAGATTTTAAAAATAATATATCAGCTAAAGTACAGGTAGAAGCTTTTGAGTAGAACAGAAATGTTTGAAACTAAGGAAGATCCCAGTTCTATTGGATTCTCTGTAAAAGGAGTAACAAGCTTAATTTTGAGAGAAGTCATGACAGGAGACTTCAGACCCCTGGTGTGTTGCTCTTGTATAACGTGTATATATAAGGGATGATTCTAGTGTCGCTGATGGCAATGTATACAGGAAGTGTGTCCACCTGTAGCTACTGGCTAACCGCTTTGCAGAGCTGGAGCTGTGGATGGACTCACTGTGGAGCATTTGCAATACTGAGAAGTTATTTTGGATTTATTTAAGAATTCCCACCTCCAAAGCCTTTCACAATTTGTCTATGTTAGTTAGTTAGTGGAAAAGTTCAGGAATTCAAAGAAACTGCAAATGCATTTCATTGGAATATTAGGGGCAAGAGAACAACCAGAGAAAGAGCAGCGCCCATTGAGGATCAAAGTGGCAGACTGTGTGGAAGCAGGACTGAGATCTATTTGAACAAATTACAATAGAAGCGGAAGGAAGTCTTCAGGGTTTTAGCAGACTTGAAATTGAATTCTTGATCAGGCTAAAATGATATGTATATCAAATGAGCTGTGGGAGGCTCAGGAGGAAATTTCAAGGGCCCTGACATCAACTTACGAATTGCCTGAGGACTGGAAAACAGTCTAGAAGTAAAGAAGAGTGGTCAGGATAGACCAGGGAACTGTAGGCCAGGAATCTGACATCCATGCCAGGAAATGTCTTGGAAAACATTCTAAGGGACAGAAATAATCACCATTTGTTGAGATCACAACGAATTGGGGAAAGTCAGCATAGCTTTGTCAAGGGAGATCAGCTCTAACTGATGGAGTTTTCTGAGGACTTGGCAAAATGTGTAAATAAAGCTAATGCACATGATGTAGTCTACAGCTATTTTTGGATAATATAGACAAGCTGGTCAGATTGGCACAACAATGACAAATGGAATTTAATCCTGAAAGATATGAGGTGGTTAATGTTGCAAGAATAAACAAGGTAAGGGAGTAGACAGTGAGTGTAGTATCTTGAGAAGTACAAAGGATCAGAGGGATATCAGTGTGCATGTTAGAAATCTTTGAAGAATACAGGTGATAAGATGGTTAGGAAGACAGAAAGGATAGTTGTCTTTATTAAGTCAAGCATTGAATACCAGCACAAGGAGTTTGAGGGAGTTGCATAAAATGTTGGACCACATGCTTGTGTACTGCATGCTGTTTTGGCCACTGCGCAACAGGAAGGATATGATGGTAATAGAGAGAATACACAGGAGGTACACTAGAATGTTGACTGAGATGGAGCCTTCCAGCTATGAAGGCAGACTAGATAGGCTGGGTTTATAGATTCATACAACATGGAAACAGACCCTTTGTTCCAACCAGTCCATTGCTGACTGTAATCCCAAGCTAAACTAGTTCCACACTTTGAACTGAAAAGATTGAGTTGTTCACTGTTAGGAGATGCACAGAGAGAATAGAAAATAAGAAACATTTGCTCTTAGTAATTAGATCAATAACCTTAGCTTTAAGGTTGAAGTCAGAAGGTTAAGAGGAGCTTTTAAGTCTGATTTATTTTACCCAGAAGTTGGTGGGAGTTTGGACCTTGCTGCCTGAAAAGGTGGTTCAGTTAGGAACCATCACAATATTGAAGAAGTATTTGAATGGTCACTTGAAGCACTAGAGTATCTGCTGCTGTTCCAGCTGTCTGCCCCCAGGCAGTCTGTCTCTCCTATGAAAGCAGCCATCATGTGTCGATGTTGAACTGGGGTTGGCAAGGTCAGAAGTTACACGACACCACATTATAGTCCCAAGAGGTTTATTTGGAATCCCAAGGTTTCAGAGCACTGCTGCTTCTTCATGCACAGTGTCACTCTGAACGCTTGTGATTTAAAACAAACTGTTGGACTGTAACCTGGTGTCATGAGACTTTTGACCTTGTCCACCCCAGTCCAATCCCGGCACCTCCACATCGCTACTACAACCCACCTACAGGTGAACTAGCGAACTGAAACCAGCTGCAGGAGGCTGAGGGAGCAAACTGGTTTTGGAGGAAACTAATGGTGGGGATGGGTTTGTATTGCAGATGAGGGTGGAGCGAGAGTCATAGAGAAGTACAGCATGGAAGCAGACCCTTTGGTCCAAGTCGTCCATGCTGACCACATATACTAGGTTAATCTGGTCCCATTTGCCAGTACATAGCCCATGTCCACCTATACCCTTCCTATACATATACCCATCCAGTTGCCTTTTAGATGCTGTAATTGTTCCAGGCTCCACCACTTCCTCTGGCAGCTTATTTCATACATGCACTACCCTCTGTGTGAAAAAGTTGCCCCTTAGGTTGCTTTTAAATCTTTCCCCCTTCACCCGAAAGCTATGCCCTCTAATTCTAGATTCCTCACACGCCAGAGGATTTGGAACTGGGGGCCAAGGTAAACCGAGGCAAGAGCAAGGCCATGCTCTTCAGGAACTGGACCAACCAAAACATTCCTGAAGAAGGGCTTATGCCCGAAACGTCGATTCTCCTGTTCCCTGGATGCTGCCTGACCTGCTGCGCTTTTCCAGCAACACATTTCCAGCTCTTCAGGAACTGGACCAACCAATCCTCAATCCCCTTCACTGTCAGGACCGACCACCTGAAAGTGCTGGGTATTTGGTTCGGGGGGTGGGGGGGCTGGGGTGTGCACCGAGTCTTGGGAGGAGCGTATCAGCAAAGTGAGGTTGAAGCTACGGTCGCTCTCCATCGCGGGAAAAAACCTGGTCATCAGCTGTGAGGCACTGTCATTGCTATTATACATGGCACAGGTCTGGCCTATTTCCAGAACCTGTGCCGCTGCAGTCACCAAGCTGTGCGTGGATCCCCGGTACGCAAACACCAAGTGTCACTACGTACTGAGGTTCTACCTGTCCCCGGTGTTCCGAAGGATGGGCCTGGCCTCGCTGCCGTGGAACGCTCCGAGTAGTTGGACCGTTCCGTATCAACTGTCCTTCGTGGAGAAGTTTATGAAGAAAAACACTGTGCCTATGCAGAAGAAGTCTGGAGAGGAATGCAGTGGTGTTTGTCGAGGTTCATCCCAAGCAGTGCCGTGACGCGGGACTCCATGCTCTACGGTCTGTTCCCCGGGACGCACACTGAGGCGAACATCAACTGTGCCTGGAGGATCATCAGCTCGGTGAAGGACGCTCTCTGGGCGGTCCGAAACCTGTTGATCTTCCAGCTGAAGGAGTTGACCCCGACTGAGTGTTGCAGACTGGCACATTCCAAGGTCCAGGACTACATGCTGAGGGACGCGCTGAAGCTTGGAGCAGCTGCTGCCAACGTGGGGTGGGGAAAGACCACCGTGTAACGTCTGCCTGCCTAAAGAAGAACAGGGGGCCCGCGCAGTCATTTGGGCTCTGCTGATGCCTCAGCTAAAAATATAATTGTACAGACCTGTAAATAGGAATGATTACTCTGTTTCGGTATGCAAAGAAATGGAATGTTTATGTATGGCATGTTCAACTGTACAGACCATCAAAGTATTTTATGAATTAAGTATATTATTGAAATAAAAAAAAGTTTAGAACACAAGCCCCAAATGTTGAAGTGATCACTGCCTGTCAGTCTGCCTTCCCTGGCCATCTCTGTATAGGGGTAACCTTGGAGACAGAGCTTTCTGGGGAACCTCTGGGGAGTTTGGCTTCTGTTCAATTGATTGCTTCTCATCTTAGGTTCTCCAAATTGTTTTTTTTCTGTTGTGAGCTGCTCCTGATCCTGACACTTTGATCTTCTTTCACAGCGGATTGGATGGAGACTTCAACTGAACATCATGTCAAAATCTGACAGACTGACCCCCCCCGCAGGGCTTAAAAATCATCAGCCTTCGACCATCAAGGGAGAAATGTTCTGTCTGCGGAAAGCTTTATTTAGAATGTGATTGAACAAATTCTGAGACACTTGCAGCTGCAGTGAGTGTTCCAGTACACTGTCTGTGGAAAGAGCTCTAACCAGTTAGACAATCTGAAAATACATTACACCATTCAGTGACAAGACACTGTTCATGAGTTCTGTATGTGGGTGTGATTCCTAACAAACCATCCCATCTGGTTTGTAACTAGAGTGCCACGGTGGCTCAGTGATTAACATTGCTGCCTCTCGGCACCAGGGGCCCAGGTTCAATTTCAGCCTTGGGCTGTGTGGACTTTGCACATTTTTCCTATGTTTCCTCCGGGCGCTCTGGTTTCCTCCCACAATCCAAAGATGTGCAGGTTAGATGAATTGGCCATGCTAAATTGCCCGTAGTGTTCAGGGATCTGTAGGTTAGATGCACTAGTCTGGGTAAATATACGGTAGGGGAATGGGTCTGGGTGAGTTACTCTTCAGAGGGTTGGTGTGGACTTGTTGGGCTGAAGGGTCTGTTTCCAGACTGTAGGGATTCTAATTCTAACTCACTCCTGGGTATCTGTTATTCTATACATAAACCACTCCGAACCCCTTGATTAGATTCTAGTCTGTAACTCACTCCCAGGTATCTTATTCTATATATCAACTATCTTTAAAGCTGTCAAATTAATTCCTCCTATAACATGTAGCATTCAGTTTCTGTGCTGGTAAAATGCTTTTTCTCTTCCTGCTTCCCCCACCACCTGACCTCAGCGATAGCATGGCCTACCCTATTGGGCTGTGGGAAAATTGGCTTTCAGCTCATTCATGATCAACAGGAAAGACCAATTTTACTTGCTGATCTACCTAATGACAAGGAGCTGATGTTTGTCACTTAGAAAGGTTGGATGCTGGGAAGTTGTTTCTGTTATGTAGGGAGACTAGGACACATGGGAACAGCTTTAGAATTAGTGGGGGTCAATTTAGAATGGAAATGAGGAGACATTTCTTCCATTTTTTTTTAGGAGAGTGGTGGGCCTGTGGAATTCATTGCCATGGAGTGCAGTGGAGGCTGGGACGTTAAATGTCTTCAAGGCAGAGATTGATAAATTCTTGATCTCGCAAGGAATTAAGGGCTACGGGGAGAGTGTGGGTAAGCGGAGCTGAAATGCCCAACAGCCATGATTAAATGGCGGAGTGGCCTTAATGGGCCGAATGGTCTTACTTTCACTCCTATGACTTATGGTCACCAATGCAGACCATCAGGGAGTCTGGCTGTATGTCATCAAGCTAACAATCTCTGGCTTTGACCACTGTATTGAAAAAGTAGGCCACAGACCTACTGTGGGTTATGTGGTTGCTAGGCAATGGGCTCATTATTTCCTTGCATTTCCCTTCTACCATGACCTACATCTGAGAGTCTGTAAGCCTCCACAGGGATTAGCTACAAGAGTAAAGCTTCCTTTACACTATTCCCCATCAAACACTCGCAGGGACAGGGAATATATACAGAGTAAAACTTCGTCAACACTTTTCCCCCATTAAACATTCCCCAGGACAGGGATAGTTTGGCTTGAGATGCAGAGTAAAGCTCCCTCTACACTGTCCCCTATCAAACACTCCCCAGGACAAGGACAGCATGGCATTACATACAGACTAAAGCTCTCAGTACTCCTATCCCAGACTGAGATGAGTGTATTTATGCCCCTGAAGGTACAAGTGGGTAGAGAGAACCTGAGGGAGTTGGACCTTTTGACCCAGGAGACCCTGCACGTCCTGTCCCGTAATCAGGGTCCCTGGGGTAAAGCTCTCGGACCATCCACCCAGGATCACTGGGCGACCATCCCGCAGCACCTGAGTCTGCGGCTGATCAACCCAGATGGGCGGCGTGAATCATCAGCTCTGGAAATCTGGCCCCAATGGGTAGATGGCAATGGGGAGGTGGATGCATGGACCCACAGACAACCACCTTCCCCCCCACCCCTCAACAGCTCCGGGAAGATCGGCTTGGAGGTGATGAGTTCTGGAAAAGTGGGAGGGTATGGTACAAGGGGAAAGGATCAGAATACATTCGCAGATGGATCCAGTGGTGTCCTGACCTCAACCCCTTCCACTCGGTCCGTGCCTGGACCCTGTTTCCAGTGGCTGTTCAACCTGGTGGGGGGGGTGCAGCAGCACCTTTCAGTTCCCGTGCTCCTGGCTCCGGACATCAGAGACGAGTTGCAACTCCCTACTCAGCACTCCCACCACTCCCCCAGCTCCTCAAGTTCCCTGTACAGAGTGTGATTCCACCTGCAGACTGCTTTAATAACTGGCCCCTGTCTGTTGTGGATGCCCTGAAGGAGTGGGACACCGTCCACCTACGTGAATCTCATAGTGCATTACTCTCAAAGAAGGACCCTTGGATGAGGCGAGCACGTGAGTGTTCATCGAGGATTGTCAGTTCATGTGAGGGAAAGGGGGTTGGATAGAGAGAGAGAGAGAAACTCTCCCTCCTTCCTAGGATCATTCCCACTTCATGGAGGTCACTGGCTTTAATTTTCACGCAGCCTCTTATCTTCTTGGTCACCAAGGGCTCGTGCACACTCTCTTTCTCTCTCTCTGTAACCTCTTCCAGCCCATTTCTATCTCAGTAATCTTCAGCCTCTACACCCCTCGGTACCTCCTCCAGCTCATACCCCCTCCCTATCTCTGTAATCTCCTCCAGCTCTACACCCGTTGCTATTCCAAGACCTAAGGCTTTCTGGCCTGTTGCTAAGTTTCACATTTCTAGGCATCAGTCCTATTCCGCAGATTTTTAATCCTTCTGTTGATAATTTCAACATTGAAGCCCACACCTTTCCCGACACACCTTTCCACTCCAGCCCTGACTGTTCCCCTCTTTCCCCACACCAACCTCCAAAAGACATGAGTCTGTTCCTGCTTCCAACTCACCGTAATGTTCCCCTGTGGCTGTGCCAACTATTACTACCTGCTGGCTCCTGGGGTGGAGTACTGCAATTACACCAATCACAGTGCTTGGGAGAAGTGGGGCTTTAGTAGTAGGTCTATATTACTTACATGGCTAGTCACATATCCTGCAACAAGCTACAGACCCTTGTGGGCTGTTGCTAACGAGGAGATGGGACCTAGCCAGGTGTCTGAGTCCTATTACTTAAGGATAAGATAGGAGTTGGACAGGGTTGGGACCCAAGCCAGTGTTGAGATGGCAATGGAATTGGACCTTTTTGCTAAGGATGTTGGTAGATAGGGTATGGGGCCGAAGGTTAAGGATGGAAAAGAAGTTAGTCAGGACCTGACGCCTGTGGCTAAAGATGCAAGCGGAGTTGACCATAGTATGAGGACTTTGTCAAGGATGAGATGGGGATTGGTCAGGATTTTGGACCGAAGCTAGGGATGAAATAGAAGACAGCTATAATATTGGGCCTGTTGCTGAGGATGAGCCCAGAGTTGTTGAGGGTTTGGGGCCTGTTGCTAAGGAGAGACAGAAACATATCTGTGGGTTTTGGGCTGTGCTGAGAATTAGGCAGGAATTGGTCAAAGGTGACAGGGACAAGGAGTTTTCCAGCTCACCTCTCTGTTTCCTTTACTCCCAGGACACTGTTATCAGTTAGCAGAGGAACTCACCGATGATGTCCTTGGTTGCTTCAAAACTTGTTGAAAACTGTGCAAGTGAGTGTAACAGTGAACCAGGACCAAGCTGCAATCAGAATGCCGAGGGCACAGGCACCGTCAGAGGGTCAGTACTGAAGGAGTGCGTACTATCAATGTTGCAGGAGCGGGCACTTTGAGGATCAGTGTTGAGGGAGCGGGCAGTGTTGGAGGATTAGCTGAGAGAGGGCACTGTCGAAGGGTCATTGCTGAGGGAGCGGGCATTGTCGGCGTGCCAGCACTGAGGGAGCGGGCACTGTTGGCAGGCCAGCGCTGAGGGAGCGGGCACTGTCGGCGGATCAGCGCTGAGGGAGCGGGCACTGTCAGCGGGTCAGCGCTGAGGGAGCGGGCACTGTCGGAGGGTCAGTGCTGAGGGAGCAGACATTGTTAGAGGGTCAGGGCTGAGGGATTATATTTTATCTAATTCTTGTTGATTTTTCCAGACACACTTAATATCGAATGACAGCTGGATAAGCAAACTGTACATCAGAACATTCAATGGTAAGTCTAACATAATTAAATCAGCTAAAATCTCTCCCATATTTGGAGACAAACGTGCCCTGCCAGTCTCTGTTGCACACGCCCTCACTGACCTCAGTTCCCCACCCTCCATCCCCACAATCTCTGTGTCCATTCAGGGATATGATTGGATAACATTGGTTTGAAGTGGAAGCAATCCAGTTCCCACTGACACAGCCCCAAACACAACTCCGTGTCTGAACTGGGAGCAGATTGCAGCAAGACATCATAGAGAGAGAGAAAGACTGGGAGAGACATAGAGATGTACAACACAGAAACAGACTTTCTGGTCCAACTTGTCCATGCTGACAAGATATCATAAATAAATCTCACCTCATCTGCCAGCATTTGGCCCACATCCCTCTCAACCCTTCCTATTCATTTACTCATCAAGATGCCTTATAAGTGTTGTAACTGCACCAGCCCCCACCCCTTCCTCTGGCAGCTCATTCCATTCTTGCACCCTCTGTGAAAAATGCTGTGTGTGGAAATGGATTCTGTCAGACATCCAGGCTGCTGAGACACTTATGGCTTCACCCTGGAGAGAAGCCATTCATTTGTTCTGAGTGTGGGAAAGGATTTAGTCAATCATCCCACCTGCTGAGACTCCTTGGCAGCCACACAGGATAAACACTTTAGTAACACTGACTGCAGCTGTTAATTTTATCAAATACTGAGTAAACTTGTTGGTGACTGGAGAACACATAAAGAGACATTTACTGACAAAGTCAGGGCAGACAGACATGAAATGTCTTACTCCTTAATTAAATCTATACCAAATAAAGATTGATTTCTGTTTCTTCTTTCACCACAACAGCCTTTCTTTGTGCAGGGGGATAAATTACAGATAGACGTGTTTCTGTAACTGTCCAAAGAAGCAAGTTATGCTGAAAGGGCTCAGTTAATTTGTATCTGGTAATGTGTAATGTGGAAGACTTAAATTATATCAAGGTAAATCATCCCCTTGAGAACAGGGACTATCAAATGTAGACTGAAGAATACGGGATAGGGTTGGAGATGTGGAATGAAGTCACATTTGACAAAATGATGGGCTAACATCAGATAAGACCACTGGCCATGAAGGTTTACATCCCATGATTCTAAAACAAGCATAAATGGATAGAGAATGCATTGGTTGTAATTTTCCAAACATCCTTACATAGTGGATTAGTCCCAGCAGTTGTGAGAATGTCAGTTTATAGAGTCATAGAGTCCTGCAGCACTTTGGCTCAAACTGGTCCACGTGGACCAAAATGTCTCTCCATGCACAGCCCATTTCCCTGCACTTGGCCTGTTTATTGTAAAAGGGAGGAAACCTCCTGGAATCTGAGAGAAACAGGAGCAGGGATGCATTGTTGCAATTATACAGGTCCTTGGTGAGGGCACACCTGACATGTGGTGTGCAGTTTTGGTCTCCTTTTCTGAGGAAGAATGCTCTTGCTCTTAAATGAGTGCAGCAAAATTTTATCAGACTGATTCTGTAGATGACTGGACTGACATATGAGGAGAGATTGATGAAGTTGGGATTATTTTTGCTGGAGTTCAGATGAATGAGGGGAGATCTCTTAGAGATTTCAATGCTAGAAGGAGGAGACAGAGTAGATGCAGGGAGGATGTCCCAATGGTGGGTGTGTCCAGACCCAGGGGTCATAGTCTGAGGATTTGGGGTGGACCATTTGAGGAGACATTTCTTCCCCCAAAGAGTGCGCGCATGGAATTCATTACCACAGGAAGTAATTGATGCCAATACATTGACGAGGCGGCTAGATCTTGCACTTCGGGCGAATGTGATCAAAGGTTATGGGGAGAAAGCAGAATTAGGCTATTGAGTTGGACAATCAGCAATGATGGCGATAAATGGTGCAGCTGGCTGGAAGGACCAAATTAAATCATCGTGCTCCTACCTTCTATGTTTCTATTGGTTGGAGGACCATCCAGTTCCAGCTCGGTTATCCCGCTCCACCACTCATTCACTCCGACTCGTTGGAGGATCATCGTTTCCAGCTCCCTCATTCAGCCCTGTCCTTCAGTCACTCTGACTCATTGGAAAACCATCCGCTCCAAATGGGACATCCAGTCCTGTCCCCTCCCCCCTATTGATGCAGAACCGCTGTCAATTTGCTGCAACACTGGGCGATGGAGCAAACGGTATGTGGTGGTCCACTCTGTGGGTGGAACATCATGGCGGGTGTGATCATCCTTCAGTTTATGGAGCTGGGAGGGTGGATTAGGAGGTTTTGTAAACATGTTGAGAATAATTTAACCACTGAAAAGTAAGTCACTGTTGCGCCGTTTGAATCAGAGACACCTGTTCGGCATGTCTCGGCGGTGAGGCCCAGGTCCTCATAGCACAAGCTTGATCAGGCTGGGAGAAAATGAGGGCTGGAGATCAGAGCTGAAAATGTGTTGCTGGAAAAGCGCAGCAGGTCAGGCAGCATCCAAGGAACAGGAGAATCGACGTTTCGGGCATGAGCCCTTCTTCAGGAAGGGCTTCTTCACTTGATCAGGCTGGGCCAGACAACCAATCAGGGAGCTTCCTGATCCTTACCCACTCCTCACTGGAGTGGGAAGGAAGGAACCCCTGAGAACTGGCCGCACCCCTCAGTGCAGAGCCCAACAACAAGCTGCAGTTCCAACAGTTACAAGCTTCTCAACAGGAACGGGATCATCTTCATGGGTACTATCTTAGTTATCTAAGACAAACCTCGATTAAAGACGTAGGCGGGCAGTATTTAGAACAACATAGCGTAAGCAGCAAATGGTGGAGATCACAGTGGGTCAGACAGCATCTGGGGCAGAGAGCAAGCTGACATTTCCAGTCAAGATTAGGTTAGATTCCCCACAGTATGGAAACAGGCCCAACAATCCACACCGACCCTCCGAAGAGTAACCCACCAGACCCATTACCCCGCCCTATATATAACCCTGACTAATGCACCTAACACTATAGGCAATTTAGCAAGGCCAATTCACCTGACCTGTACATCTTTGGACTGTGGGAGGAAACTGAAGCACCTGAAAGAAACCCACGCAGACACAGGGAGAATGTGCAAACTCCACACAGACAGTTGCCTGAGGTGGAAATTGAAACCATGTCTCTGGTGCTGTGAAGCAGCAGTGTTAACCACTAAGCCACCGTGGTGTACCGTGCCATGCCACTGTACCACCGTCACTCTTCATCAGAACTGTGGACGAGCTAACAGTTTATAGTACAGGTGTGGGCCCAGTGGATGTAGGGTACTTGTGGAGAGAAGATGTTAATAGCTCTGATTAAGTGATCAGAAGGTGAGAATGGCAAAACAATGGTGTGTCTAATTGTCAGACTGGGGAGAACAGACTGTCCCATTGGGATGGGGGGAGGGGAGAGAGGACATGGTGACAGAGTGTAACAAGTGAAAAGGAAAGAAATCGTTCACAATTTGAAGGTGTTGAACTCAATGTTGAGTCCAAAAGGCTGTAACGTGCCTGGTTTGAAGATGAGATGTCATTCCTCCAGTTTGTGCTGTGATTCACTGGAACACTTCAGCATGCTTTCGGCATGAAAGCAGGAAGCTGTGCTAAAATGACTGGATACTGGAAGGTCAGGGTAATGCCTGTGTCCAGACTGGAGATTTTCTGCAAAACGGACACTCGGTCTGTGTTTGATTTCTGCAATATAGTGTAGGCCGCATTGGGTGTAGTGAATACAATACACAAGATTGGAAGAGGTACAGGTTTCATCTGGGAAGACTGTTTAGGCCATTGGATGGGGAGCAGGGAGGAAGTGAAGGGGCAGATGTTTCATCTTCTGTGCTTGCAGAAGGAGGGTGTTGGTATTGGACTAATCTGATGAAGATTCATCTAGACTTGAAAAGTTAGCTTGCTCTCTCATGGATTCTGTCTGACTCTCTGTGACCTCCGTTTGTTGTCTTTCAGTCCAGATTCCAGCATCTGCAGTAATTTGTTCCTGAACCACAATAGTCAGGTGGAGAATATGAGGGGTATTGAAGAACATTAGAGTTTCAATGGAAACTAAATTCTTAGTTTTGAATTCCTGTCCTTCCCTTTTGATGAACAGTTTTATGAACATAATAACTGATATAACAGGATGCTGTAAATAGGAAACGAAAACAGAAGTTACTGGAAAAGCTTAGCAGGTCTGGCAACATCTGTGAAAAATCAGCATTATTGTTTTGTCTTCTTCAGATAAACTTATTTTATAAACATATTTTCTAAGTTAGTCATAGAGAAAGATCAGCTGATACACCATCAACATATCCATACCAATGAGAGGCTGGTTTCAGGAGATCATTTGAACTTATCCTCCACCAATACAATCAGACTGGGGATAGGCCATTCACATGCTCTAGAATGGATTCACCTGGGCAGCCAATCTTCTGAAACACCAGCAATTTCACATCAAGGAGAGCCCATTTACCTGCTTGGAGTATGAGAAAGGATTTACTCAGTCATACCCCTGCTGACACACCAGCAAGATCACACGACTGAAAGATCTTTTAAATGGCCAGACTAAATTGCTTTAAAATTTAGTCATTAACGTGTTCACAGAGAAGAGATCTTTCAAGTGCTCTCATTGTGGGACTGACTATAAACAATCATCTCAACTCAGTATGCACCGAGAATTCACACTGGGGAGAGGCCATTCAAGTACTCTCACTGGGACTGGCAGCAAACAATCATCTCAACTTAGTATACACCATGGAATTCACACTGAGGGGAGACAGTTCGTATGTTCTGAGTATGTGAGTTTGGATTCACTGGGGAGAGGCCATTCAAGTACTCTCACTGTGGGACTGGCAGCAAACGATCATCTCAACTTAGTATACACCACGGAATTCACACTGAGGGGAGACAGTTCGTATGTTCTGAGTATGTGAGTTTGGATTCACTCAATCATCCAAACTGCAGAGACACCAGTGAGTTGATGAGTATCTGTAATGATTGTTGTTAGTTGCATCCATGACTGAGCCATGTTCATCACAGTCTGTTTCTGCTGGTGTTCATAAAGTCCTGTCCAGTTAAACAGAATTGTATCATCCCTGCCAAATTGGAAATGTTTGGGATTGATTGGTCCAGTTAAACAGAATTTTAGGAGGGTTTGTCCACAAAGTCAGTATGGGTGGAAGTGAGAAACTGGAAAGGAGCAGTCACTTTATTGGGAGTTTTCTAAAGGCTCCTCAATAGCAACAGAACATGGAGGCAGATTTTGGAAAGGTGCAGAAATGACAGGGTTGTTGTCATAGGTGACTTTAACTTTCCTAATATTGATTGGAACCTACTTAGTTCAAATAGTTTGGATGGAGCAGTTTTTGTCAAGTGTGTGCAGGAAAGGTTCTTGATGTAATATATAGATAGACCAACTAGAGGGGAGGCCATATTGGACTTAGTGCTTGGCGGAGAACCACTCCAAGTGTCCGATCTCTTGGTGAGGGAGCATTTCGGTGATAGTGATCACAACTCTATGACCTTTACTATACTCATGGAGAAGGATAGGAGTAGATAGTATGGGAAAGTATTCAATTGAGGGAGGGGGAAGAAACTACCTACTGATAGTGCTAGACAGGTTGTCCCACTGAGGCAAGGAAGGGATGGTAAATTAAAAGAACCTTGGGAGACAAGGGTTGTGGAACAACTAGTCAAGACGAAGAAGGAAGCTTACTTAAGGTTGAGGAGGCAAGAATCAAACAGGGCTTTAAAGGGTTACAAGGTAGCCAGGAACAGAAGAATGGACTTAAGACAGCTAGAAGAGAGCATAAAAAAGCTTTAGTGAGTAGCATTAAGGAAAACCCTAAAGAGTTCTAACTTATGTGAAGAACAAGAGGATGGCTAGAATGAGGATAGGCCTGATCAGAGATGGTGTAGGGAACTTGTACCTGGAGACAGAAGAAGTTGGGTAGATTATTAATGAATGCTTCAGTAATCACTCCTGAGAGGGACCTTCATATTTCTGTGGATAGTGTGAAACAGACTGATATGCTAGACCAGGTTAATGTTAGGAAGGAGGATACTGAAAATTTTGAATAACATAAGGATAGATAAATCCCCTGGGTCAGACTGGGATATACCCGAGGTTACTACAGGAAGCGAGGGAAGAGATTGCTATGCCTTTGACAATGATCTTTGCCTCCTCACTGTCCACTGGAATAGTGCCAGATGATTGGAGGGTGGCAAATGTTATTCCCTTGTTCAAGAAAGGAAATAGGGATAATCCTGGGAATTACAGACCAGTCAGTCTTATGTGAGTGGTGGGCAAAGTACTGGAGAGTATTCTGAGAGACAGGATTTATTATTACTTGGAAAACCATAGTTTAATTAAAGATAGTCAGCATGGGTTTGTGAGCAGCAGGTCATGCCTCACAACGGAGAAATAGCGCTATGCACGTGTAAGGTTGGCTTAGGTCGGGAACAGCTCCCTCAATCTGATTGGTCAGTTGTCACAGCAACCACTTTGTCTATTGGCAGAAGCTTTGAAACATCATTTGGATAAGGTCATGCCATTGCATTTGAGTTTGTGTTTCGCCCCATTCCGTCACAATGTGACCAATCGGAAGGACTGGAGGACCAGAAGCAGCCCTATTGAGCGTTCCCTATTATCTGAGCGCGAACGTCGGGCCGTGAGCATGTGAAACGGCTCCTTCCTGCCCAGCAAAGCAGTAGCTGCTGCTCCTTTCTCCCTGAGAGGAGGGTGGAGCTGGAGAGAAGATAACTGAGAGGGCAATAGGTGGATAGAGATGGGGGTAAAGGTGCTAGGTCAGACAGGAGGGTGGAGCAGATAGGTGGGAAGGAAGATTGACAGATGGGACAGGTCATGAGGATGTTGCTGAGCTGGAAGGTTGGAATTGAGGTCAAGTGGGGGGAGGGGAAATGAGGAAACAGGTGAAGTCCATATTAACGCTCTGACGCTGAAGGGTTCCGAGGCGGAAGATGAGGTGTTCCGCCTTCCTGTTATTCTTCCCAAAGTGAATCACCTCACATTTATCTGCATTGAACTCCATTTGCCACCTCTCAGCTCAATTCTACAGTTTATCCAAGTCCCCCTGCAACACGTTTCCACACTGTCCAGTACTCCACCAACTTTAGTGTCTTCTGCAAACTTACTAACCCATCCACCAATGGCTGCAACTAAGTCATTTATAAAAATGACAAACAACAGTGGTCCCAAAACAGATCCTTGTGGCACATCACTCGTAACTGCTCTCCAGGCTGAATATCAACCACCACTCGCTGCCTTCTTATAGAAAGCCAGTTTCCAATCCAAACTGCTAAATCACCCTCAATCCCATGCCTCTGCATTTTCTCCAATAGCCTACCATGCAGAATCTTACCAAAGGCCTTACTGAAGTCCATGTCCACCACATCATTTGCCCGAACCTCATCCCCATGCTTGGACACATTCTCAAAAAACTCAATGAGGGTTGTGACCTGACCTTGACGAAACCACATTGACTGTCTGCAATCAAACTGTTGCTTGCTAGATGATTGTAAATCCGATCTCTCATAATTCTTTCCAAAACTTATCCTACAACAGACGTAAGGCTCACTGGTCGATGATTACCTGGATCATCTCTACTGCCCTTCTTGAACAAGGGTGAAAATGTGTTGCTGGAAAAGCGCAGCAGGTCAGGCAGCATCCAAGGAGCAGGAGAATCGACGTTTCGGGCATGAACCCTGAAGAAGGGCTCATGCCCGAAACGTCGATTCTCCTGCTCCTTGGATGCTGCCTGACCTGCTGCGCTTTTCCAGCAACGCATTTTCAGCTCTGATCTCCAGCATCTGCAGTCCTCACTTCCTTCTTGAACAAGGGCACAACATTTGTAATCCTCCAGTCCTCTGGTACTAAACCTGTAAACAATAACGACTCAAAATTAAAGCCAAAGGCTCCAATACCTCCTCCCTAACTTGCCAGAGAACCTTTGGATAAATCCCATCTGGTCCAGGGGACTTGTCTATTTTCACTCCTTCTAGAATTGATAACATCTCTTCCTTACTAACCTGATCCTTTCTAGTCTAATATCTTGTATCTAATTCTTATCCTCCTTTACCTGAGTGAAAACCAATGAGAAATATTGGTTTAGCATCTCTTCAATCTCCACAGTGTTCACACACAACTTCCTACTTCTGTCTTTGACTGGCCCTATTCCTACCCTAGTCATCCTTTTATTCCTCACATATCTATAGAACACTTTAGGGTTCTCCTTTATTCTACCTGCTAAAGACTGCTCATGTCCTCTCTTTGCTCATTTTAACTCTCTCTTTAAATCCTTCCTTGCTAATCTGTAACTCTCCATCACCTTATCTGAATAATCTTATCTCATCGTCACATAAGCCTTCTTCTTCCACTTAACAAGACATGCGCATTTCTGTAATAAACCACGGTTCCCTTACCTCATCAATTTCTCCCTGCCTGACAGGGATATACCTATCAGGGACAGACGATATCTGTTCCTTAAACTGGCTCCACATTTTGATTGTCCCCATCCCTGCATTTCGCTACCCCATTCTATGCATCCTAAGTCTTGCCTAATCACATTATAATTGCCACTCCCTCATTGATAACTCTTGGTTTATGGCATGTACCTATCCCTTTCCATCACTAAACCAAACGTAACTGAATTATAATCACTCTCTCCAAAATGCTCAGCTCCCTCCAATCAAACACCTGGCCTGCTTCATTACCAAGCACTAGATCCAGTATGGCCTCCCCTCTTGTCGGCTCTTTGACATATCGTGTCAGGAAACCCTCCTGCACACATTGAACAAAAACTGATCCATCTGACATACTAGAGTTATAGCATTTCCAGTTCCCTGTAATGACCACCCTGTTAGAACAAAACTCATGTTGGTCTTTCACATTTAAATCAGCTGTAAGAATTTATTCATGATCATTTCAGAAACAGGATAAAAGACCAGAAAGCAACTCTTTGTGCCATTTTGTCTGTGAACTTTTGTTAATTCCGACCTAGTTTGGCCTACATATAAATCCAGACCCATAATAATGTGGTTGAGTCCAAACCATCCGGTGGGCAGTTAGAATAGATGATAAATTCTAGCTGAGCTAGTGGTGCCATGATCCCATGAACAAACAAAAACATCCAATTGCTGAGGTTACTTGTAAACTTGCTGTGTTTCACCAAGCTGGATTACTGAATGAATTTCTTCCCACACTCAGAGCAGGTGAACAGCTGTCCCCAGTGTGTATTCGCTGGTGTACAGTGAGGCTAGATAGTGTCCTGAACCCAGCCCCATAGTGATAGCACCTGAGCAGTCTCTCCCCAGTGAGAACACATTGATGGCACATCAGTCTACTTGAGGTTTTATAGCACTTCCCTCAGTCTGCACAGTTAAAGGGTCTTAGCGAGTTTTGAGAAGATTTGTAGCTCAGGTTGAGGTTTTGGGTGTAGGTTTGCTCGCTGAGCTTGAAGGTTCAATTCCAGATGTTTCATCACCTTACTAGGTAACAACTTCAGTGGGCCTCAGGTGAATCACTGCTGAATATTCCTGCTTATTTTAGGTTGGTAATGTTATTTCCTGAGGTGAAGTCTCTGCTCAGTGTAAACCTGTTTAAACGGCTGGATGACTGGGAGAAATCCTTCCCACACTTGAAGCAGATGAATGGTTGCTCCTGAGTCTGGACTTGCTAGTGTGTCAGCAGATGGAATCACTAAATGAATTCCTTGCCACACTCAGAGCAGGGGAGCAACCCCTATCCAGTGTGAATCTGCTGATGAGGGCTTCATGAATGCCTTCTCAGACATGGAGCAGGTGAATGGTTTCTCCCTGATGGCAATTGCACCAATGTGTTTGCAGCTTGGACGGGTAATTAAACCCTTCCTACATTCCCCACATATCTACTGTTTTTTTGTCAGTGTGGCATTGGTTTGGTTTCAAAAAGTCATATGATCAACTGAAGTCTCATCCACACACACACAATCTGAGCACATTTTCTCTTCACTGTAAATGATGCATCCACCATCCATATTTAAAATCCAATAATATTCAGCTTACATTACATTCCACAAGTTTGTCAGATCCTAGTGTGTTATTTGACATGTTACATGACTGTTCATCCTTAATTCCAAAACCCTGTGAAATTAATCTTTAACAGAAAAAGGGATGTGAAATGAAATAGAAAAATTAAGGCAGTTTATGGAATCAAAGTGAATGGATCTGGTAATTTTTGGGGCTGGCACTAGGGAATAGTGACCATAAAAGCTGCCAGATTTTTGTCATTAAATCACAAACTGGCTCCATCATGTTTATCAGGGATGAGAACCTGTCATCCAGTTGGGACCACCAGAAGACTGTGACATTAACTGGAAGAAAGAAAGTACCAGGGAGGTGAAAACAGTCCACTTGTTTTATATCTACATTCAATGTGTGAGTTTGTAACCTCGGTATAGCTACCTAAAGGGGTAGTTTTAGTTCTTCCAATATGTAATCCAAACAAATTAAAATAACTCACAATCAGCAACAAAATCCAAAAGCAGGAATGTGCAATGGGATACTTTCTAACTAACACAGCCTTAGGGCGGCACGGCAGCTCAGTGGTTACCACTGCTGCCTCACAACGCCAGGAACCTGAATTCGCTTCTCACCTCGGCCGACTGTATGTGTGGAATTTGCACACTCTCCCCATGTCTGCGTGGGTTTCCTCCAACATTTCAAAGATGTGCACATCAGATGAATTGGCCATGCTAAATTGCCCATAGTGTTCGGTGCATTAGTAAGAGGGAAATGGGTGGGTTACTTTTCGGAGGGTCTGTCTCCACACTGTAGCGGAATCTGTGATCCAAAGGCACAGCCGCACGTTCGGATCCCCGCCTGCCTCACAGCAGCATCAAGTTCACACGCATGCGCCCTGAACCCGACGGATCCAAGATGTCGGCGGTTACCGGGAGCTGATCCCAGGTAAAGGCACCAGGAACAAAAATAGAGCAATTGGAGGTTATTAATCCAGGTTGGAAGTATTTATAAACCCTCCCCGTTGGCCCGCATCCTCACAGCGGATGAAAAGGAAGAGCATCTCATTCCACCCATTATCATCACTGTCACTGCGCATGTTCCAGACACGATGTGAAACAGCGCCGGCTCCCGTTCACCTGTGGCCGAGACAGCGGACGTGCTGGGGAAAGGTAAAAGTATTGCCATTGGTGAGTTCTATTTGTTTTGTCATGATGAGAGTGACGCGAAAGTGGCAATCTATACAACTGATCTATCCAAACTATCGTCGAGGAAGTGTACTCCAAATATTTGCGCAGATGAGTTTCTCCAGCGTTCCCTGTATGAGGTTTTCAGCACCTGGAATATTTTGCTTTTCTGCTGGAATAGAGATTATGTAAAGGTCAGTGCAGGTAAGAGTGTGTTCAGGAAAGTTTTCCACAGCAATGCGTACTTAGTCTTAAAAGAAAAAAAAGAAGCACTCCTAGACCTTCTTGGCAATGAACTGGGTCAAGTGTGATTGTAGAACATTTGGGCAAGTGCAGGTAAGAGTGTGTTCAGGAAAGTTTTCCACAGCAATGCTACTTAGTCTTAAAAGAAAAAAAAGAAGCACTCCTAGACCTTCTTGGCAATGAACTGGGTCAAGTGTGATTGTAGAACATTTGGGCACAGTGACCAGTTGATCAGATCTTTATACAGGAGGGAAGTTAAGGTTATTGGGAAAAGGGACACAAGTGGGGCTGAGAATTATCAGATCAGCTATGATCCCATTGAATGATAGAGCAGACTTGAAAAGCTTAATGTCCTGCTTCTTCTATATCTCATGATCTTAGAAAATTAAGGTAAAAGAGAAAAATTGTGCATATTACACATTAAATAGAAAGCGAAAATTTAGAACTAGGCTGAATACAGAAAGTTCAGAGGGAAGATGAAACAGCAAATAAAATAAGTAAAAAGTGATTTTGAAATTCAACAGCAGTCAAAAGGGTGGGAAATCTTAAAACTCTTGTTTAGGCTTTGAAATTGTAAAGGAGGTTAAATATTGAATAGCACTCCTCAGGACCAAAATTGCAATGCAGACAGTCATAGCCAATGTATTAAATAAGTCATTCTCAAAGACAAAGATTCTGCTCAGGTCATAGTAAAAGACTAGATATTTGAGTCACTTGAATATTTTAAAATTGATAAGAATGTTACATAGGCTATCTGAACTCAATATGAATAAGGCACAAAGTGTGGATGAGATAAACCAAAGAATATAAAGGGAAGTGAGAGTAGAATTGTAGTGGCGTTTCTGTAATATTTTCAGGTTCTTTAGCTCTAATGGTGGTGCCAGAAGCTGAAAAATGCAAACATTACACCTTGTTCAAAAAAGCTTGTGAAGAGAAGCCCGGTAACAACAGGCCAGACAGTTTTACTTCAGTGATGGGGAAATGTCTGGAAACAATAATTTAAATAGCCTATAGGTCAGTGAGCATGGCCTCTATAGAGGCTGGTATCCAATCACCAAGTAATTCTTCATTTACACATGAACAGTCCTTGACTATAGTACTGCCTCACACAGAGTCACAAACCAGAGTGTCAGTATCTCTAATGCTTAACCTTTTTATGCCAGCCAGGATTCCCTGACTACACCAGATTAACAGCTCAAATCAGGGAACTCATATTCTGTGAGGTTCCACTGGCTGACATCCTGACAATCAGGTGTGGTGGCTGGTTAAGATTTGGTTTGAATGCACAGACCGGCGAATGTTAGAAAGCCTCAAGGTTTATAGGAACTGGGATGTGTAAGACTGGCTAGGAGTGCCTGAGATTAGTTAAGTTTTGACCTAAGAAAACAATGGGTGGCACAGTGGTTAGCACTGCTGCCTCACAGCGCCAGGTTCAATTCCCGACTCAGGCGACTGACTGTGTGGAGTTTGCACGTTCTCCCCGTGTCTGCGTGGGTTTCCTCCGGGTGCTCTGGTTTCCTCCCACATCACAAAGATGTGCAGGGTCAGGTGAATTGGCCATACTAAATTGCCCGTAGTGTTAGGTAAGGGGTAAATGTAGGGGTATGGGTGGGTTTCGCTTCGGCGGGTCGGTGTGGACTTGTTGGGCCGAAGGGCCTGTTTCCACACTGTAATCTAATCTAATCTAATCTAAACAATGGATACATTTTCAGAGTTATGCTTTCACAAAATTTGGCTTTATCTTTTTGTGGCTTTTCTCCTAATCTCTTTTTCTTTTATTTTAAATCAATTTCATGGAAAAGGAAGATTCAAAGGTGGGAATCCAATGCAAACATTCGTTTTGGATAAAAGCAAAATATTACTGAAAACTGACTTAAAATTTAAAATACTGGAGAAACTGAGAGGTCTGGTTGCATCTGAATAGAGAGCAAAACAGTGTTAAAATTTCAAGTTCATTATGACTCTTCTTCAGAACAGGATCACACCAAGATCTCTCATTTTATCACAACATCCGCAGATTTTGAACATGGAAGGAAAAAGCACTGTTCACAGAAAAGAGAAACCGAATATGTGTTCTGTGTATGAGCAAGGGTTCAGACAGTCATCTGGCTTTTTGCAGTCATGTTGGGGAGATACTATGGAAAACTGGGGCATGCGAGCAGACAGTTAGTTACATTTCTGATCTGGAATTTCACAAAATTCACCATCATACTGACACTGAGAAATGGCCATTTATCTGCTCCATATGTCAGAAGGGATTCACTGAATCACCAATGCTGCTGAGGCACCAGCGAGCTCACGCTGACCCTTTCAAATGTCAAGATTGTGGGAACTGCTACAAACGTTCCAGCGAACTAATGTCCCATCTACGTGTTCACACAGATGAGAGACCTTTTAAATGCTCAGTTTGTGGGAAGGGTTTTAAAACGACTGGGGAGCTGATACGTCACCAAAGTGTTCATACTGAGGAGAGACAGTTCAAGTGCTCTCAGTGTGGGACAGGGTTCAGTCGATCATATGATCTCTGCGCACACCAAAGAGTTCACAGTGGGGAGAAGCCTTTCACCTGCATAGAGTGTGGGAAGGGATTTACTCGGACATCCAACCTGCTGAAGCACCATCGGGTTCACACTGAAGAAAGGCCTTTTAAGTGCCCGGACTGTGGGAAAGGCCATGTAAGTTCCACTGAATTGATGTCCCATCAGCGTATTCACTCTGAGGAGAGACCTTTCAGGTGCTGTCACTGTGGGACTGGGTTCAGATGGTCATCTGACCTCCGTATACACCAGAGAATTCACACTGGAGAGAGGCCATTCACTTGTACTGAATGTGGGAAGGGATTCTCTCGGTCATTTTACCTCATGACGCACCAGCGAGTTCACACTAGGGAGAGGCCATTTACCTGCTCACTGTGTGGGAAGGGATTCACTCAGTCATCTCATCTCATGGCACACCAGCACGTACACAGTGAGGAGCGACCTTTCAAATGCCAAGACTGTGGGCAGTGCTATAAAAGTTCCAAGGGTCTTTTGTCCCATCAACATGTTCATACTGACGAGAGACCTTTTAAGTGTTCAATTTGTGGGAAATGCTTTAAAAGTTCTGCAGATCTGATGCGACATCAACGTATTCACACTGATGAGAAACCATTCAAGTGCTCTCAGTGTGGGTCTGGATTCAGGCGATCATCTGACCTCACTGTACACAAGCGCATTCACACTGGAGAGAGACCTTTCACATGCTCTGAGTGTGAGAAGGGATTCACGACAAACTCCAACCTGCTGATACACCAGCGGGTTCACACTGGGGAGAGGCCATTTACCTGCTCAATGTGTGAGAAGAGATTTACTCAGTCAGCTCACCTGCTTCGCCACCAGCGACTTCACAAGTGACTAAAGCAGGGGCTCCGTTTTGCTGTTAACCACAACTGGAATGGAGCTATGTTGAATGCTGATGTTTAGCTCAACCACAGATGTTAATATTTGGCAAAATAGTCAAATAAAACAGTTCAGCTTAAGTCTGCCTAATTTTTTACACCCTTGCCAGTTCACTTTGAAGGGATCTCCCTCTTTCTTTGTTGAATTGTTACTGAAATTGGAACAATTGATCAGCTGCCTGTGCTTCTTTCTCCCCCACCACTAGGCCATCAGTCAAACCCATTCTGAATTCCTCTTTCTGTGAAAGCTGCTCCAGCTTTCTCTCCTATTATTGTCACATCCTATCAGATCTCATCTTGTGCATGGGTCGCACCTCCTGCTGCTTTGACTCTATTCTCATTAAACTGTTACCCACAGCTTCCCCATGTTCGCTGATATTGTTAACATTCACTCTCTCTTCTGGTTCTGTCCTTCTCACCTTTAATTCCATCATCATTGCCTATCAGGAGGAAAAAAAAACTCTTGAACTCATTGTCCTTGCAAGTGGCTTGCTTCATGCCCAACCTTCCATTTGTCTCCATGTTGCTTGGACTTGGCATCCCCCAAAGATCCATTTCTCACCATTACTCGCCACTTGGTGATCTCATTCAGGCAGCGTTGTGGTTATGAAAGGAGTGGTTCATCGAGTCACAGCAAAGAAAAAGACTGCACCAATCAAAACTAACCACCTTACTATTCCAATTCCATTTCCAGCATTTGATCCATAGCTGTGTGTGTCTTGGTATTGCAAGTGTGCATCTAAATACTTTTTTAATGTTATGATGGTTTCTGCCTCTACCAATCATAGAAGCAGCAAGGATCAGACTAAGGAGCTGAGATGGACAACCAGTTTCCTCCTAAGTCTTATTGAGTTCTGGCCTGCTGATGACATTGATTGCCTTATTGAGATCTACAAGAGTAAGGTAAGGAGCTAGGTACTGGGCCCTGCCCTTCTCTTGTCGCTGTATGCAGAAGATTACGTTCCCATCAAACTGCCAGTATGGAAACTGCAATCTGTTTCTGGGCACCCATTCAGTACCTGACAGCAGAGAAAACAAAAATTGATAGAAATTCAGGGCAGACAGTTATAGATTTGAATTAAACATCTTTTTTTCCATCCTGTTCCCTGAAGTTTGTAAATCCCAGTATGACACCCACTGTCTTTTTCCTGAGCTGAAATCCAAACCAATCTCCACACATCCTTCCTTTCCTACTGGTATGCTTCTCCCTCCCTCTCCTCTCTCTGGTTTCAGTTATTAAGCTCGTGTCTGCAGATTGAGAATCAAATCAAACAGTTTTACTCCTAGTTTAACATCTCAGTGGGTATTGGTGAATTCCACAAACCCTGCCACCCCAGGATTTGCTTCCTGGTCAGAACTCATTAACTTTCCTCTATACCGAAACCTCTTTACTTTCCCCAACGCCATCCTCTGATGTGAATCATCCTTTAGTTCATTCCCTGGGCTAGGGGCCATTTCCCAGGTCCTGTTCCCGGAGGAAGGCCAATGACAGAAAAAACTCATCTCACACCCACAGCCTCCATCCCACACCTGTCTGACCCCTATTGCACATCCCTACAGCCACTGGTTAACAAAGCGCTTGCGCACTGGTATTCACTTGTACGTCGCATGCTTCAAATCATAATCACCCTGGTGATTGACAGCAGCTGCTGCCCAATAGACTGAAGGAGGTGGAGCTAGAGGAATCGGACAATGGGATTGGAAACAATGAATTAATGTGGGAACACGGGGGAAATGGACAAGTCAGTGAGGGACAGGAACAATGGAGCAGCAGGAGGGTTTCCTGGACAAACTAAGCAATGAGAGAGTCTAACAGGAGAGAAACTACAGGAAGATTCCATTTGGAAGCTCGGGCAGGGACAGCTGGAAGGTGTTTCGGTCTGGTGGCTACTTGTATTTTCTGTTTCTACTTATATTTTCAGCCTATCCAGAGTTGTTGTTAACCACCTCCAAAAAACGTGGGCCTTAATCCAGGGGTCTCCTGATCCCGAGTAAGGACATTACCACTGTGCCATAAGAGCCCCTCCCTGTTGGGCTAGTAGAAAGAAATATTTTCTCAATCTCAGCGACATAGAAACTCCGTAAGCTCTTCGCACTTGCTATCTGAGGTGAGAATGGAGGTAACAGGGTAGACGGGGAGGAGACAGGATAGATGGGGGAGGACGGGAGAGTAGGAACAGGCTTTCAGAAAGGAACTCAGTTTTGTTAAAGCTATTAACATGATTCAGCACACAAATGATTAACACAAAGCTGCTGTTTCTGTATTTTATACAGAAGATTAGCACCGTAAGAGGGCATTTATCAACATCAGTAGTAACAGACCCCAATGAACACATTGATTCCTGGATATAACGAACAGCAACATTCCCATAACTGCAGACACTGGTGAACTTGCTGGTATCTTAGCAGGTGGAACGACTCCAGGAATTCCTTCCCAAATTTGGAGCAGGTGAATGGTCTCTCCCCAGTGTGACCTTATCTGTATGTTAGGAGGCAGATGAACAAATGAATCATTTTCCACACTGGGGGCAGGTGAATGGTCTCTCTCCAGTAGTCGTGTGCTGAGTAGCGTATTTCCGATTGAATTCCTCCCATACTCAGACCAACTGAATGGCCTGTCTCCATGACCTCATTGCTATGACAATAATTTGGATGTATGATTGAATTCCTTCCCACACATGAAGCAGGTGAATGGCCTCTCCCCAGTCTGAATGCAGATTGGAGGAGATAGATTAGATTGGAATAGATTCCCTACATTGCAGAAACAGGCCCTTCGGCCAACAAGTCCACACCGACCCTCCAAAGAGCAACCCACCCAGACCCATTCCCCACTAATGCACCATCACTATGGGCCATTTAGCATGACCAATTCACCTAACCCGCACCTCTTTGGACTGTGGGAGGAAACCCACACGGACACGGGGAGAATGTGCAAACTCCACGCAGACAGTTGCCCAAGGCTGGAATCGAACCCGGGTCCCTGGCGCTGCAAGGCAACAGTGCTAGCCACTGTGCCGCCCCAAGATAGTGAATCTTCTCCTGCATTCAGAGCAGGTGAAAGTCTTCTGCTCAATGTGAATGCAACAATGAATTTCTAGCCTAGCTGGAATATTCCCAAAAATTGCCAGATTTTCATGGCTACTCTTCATTAAGACTGCATTTATGTTCAGACAGATCAAAAGATGGCTGAAGCATCGTCCATGCACAGAACACGAGTACAACTGCTTATGATAAATTGGGTGAATTCGTCAAAACCCGACGTGATGTTTGGTTTCCGTTTCCCCAACAAGAAATCCTCCCTTTTTTATACAACTGTGAAAGTCATTTTAAAGACAAAAACAGGAATGAGAGAAAGAATCCACAAAAGCACAAAGCAAAATTATGAAATTGGGCTGAGTGTATCTGGTAATTTGTGGGGCCAGCAGGAGGAGAAAGTGACCCTGAAATAGGCCAGACTGTTGTAAAAATCTAACCGGTTCAGTAACATCCTTCAGGAAGGGGAACATGCCACCCAGCCTGGACATAAACAAGATTCTGGCTCCTCTGGGAGAAAAGAACAAGAGAGGGAGATGGCGGTAGAAGTATGGAGTAGGATTTTACATCTCCAGAAAGTGACCAGATCTGTGAGAGAATATCCCAGACCCTCACCCTCCACATGCTGCTAGGACAATCACCTGCAGGATCCCCCCCATCTCATACACCTTACCCACCTGTCTGACATCAGAACTGGATAAACAAACATTTCCACACCTTGCCCACCTGTCTGACATCAGAACTGGATAAACAAACATTTCCTTCAAACAAATACTAAAGACGACTGGTGCCATTGTCTTCAGTCCCAGCCAGAAACTCTACTCCCTCATCTCCCACTCCATCCCTCTTTCTTGGTTACTACTTGAGGTGCTTCACAACCAGGACATCATATTTCAACCCAAGATGAGTTGCTAATTGCCTCCCTCTTCCCCCATCACATAATGTTCTAAGATATCCTCCCCCCCCCTCTAATACCAGCCGGCAGACAGCCCTGATTTTATATCGCTCCACTATTGTTGGCCATGCATTCAGCTAACAACACCACCAATCCGCTCCACCCTCCCCTCCGACCTATCACCAAGCTCCACCCCACATCTACCTATCACCTTCAGCTACCTCCTCCCGATCCCCACGCTCCTCCCGATCCCCAGGCTCCTATTCATTTCTCAGCTGCCCCTCACTCCACACTCCTAATGAAGGGCTTATACCTGAATCATCAACTCTCCAGCTCCGCGGATGCTGTGTGACCTGCTATTCTTTTCCAACTCCATACTTTTCAAATCTTGATTAATCACTGCCTCTCCAAATACAAATGAAATCCATCCCTCAGAATTATTTCCAATAGTATCCGCACCACCAAAATGAGACTGACTGGCTTGCAGTTCCTTAGTTTATCCCTTGCTTCCTTCTCAAATAAAAGTTCCTGACTATTCTTCAGTCCTGAAGTACCTTTCCTCTTGTCAAGGTGAACTGAAAATTCTTACAAGCACCCCTTCTATTTCTTTCTATAACTTATCATCCCAACAATGCAGGATAAATTTCATTTGACACTGGAAATCTCAAAATCTTCTTTTCTCTTTGTGCAAATTTCTTTAAATTTTATCACAGTAATTCTCCCTAATTAATCTCTCTCACTTGTGAACACTGACACATAGTATTCATTTTGAACCAGGCCTACATCCTTTGCTTCCACATACAAATTACCTCTGTGTCCCTTAAATGTGCCTTACTCATTCTCCAATTATTCTTTAACCATTAATGTACCTGGAAAACAACTGAGTACTTCCCTTTATCTTATTTGGCCTTATCAGTTCATGTTCCCATTATAGCTCTCCATATCTCCCCATTTACATTCTCTGCTGCACATTTGTCTGAAAGTATCTGCTGCTTGTGCACTCTGGCCAAATCATGATCAGGTCTTATTAAAATCAACAAGTTAGAACTTTGATTGCAGGCCCATCCTTGTCCTTTTCCATAACAATTCTGAATTTTTTCAAAAGAGTTCTGATAACTGTCTACAAAATGCACCCTCACTCATACTGCACCCACTTGTCCACCTTGGTTACCTGAAGTTAACTGCAGGACCTCCCCCATTCTTTGTTGGTGTTTCTGTATCCTGGCTTCAAAAGCTATACTGGATCTATTTTAAAAGTTCTGCTAAATCTTTCACAGTATGATGACTACAGTTGATGTTGGGGAAGTTGAAATCCCCCGCTATTACTTCTACACTTCCTCGAAACTTGCCTCCTTATTTGTCCTTCGAGTTTGAACAAACGTCTTCTCCTCGCTCTGCAAATTTCTTGAAACTCCAAAGTAATTAAGGAGTTTCCTAAGCTGTAATGAATTCTCTGAACATAGTTGTGATACCTCTACCTCCTTCACCGTCTCACAAGAAGACCCTGTATCCTGGAGTATTGAGCCTACAATCCTGCCTCTCTCTCAACCATGTCTCAGTGACAGCAATGTCATCATATTCCTATGTTTTGATTTTTATCCTAAACTCATCTGCCTCGATCGTCAAAGCTGTAGGATTCAACCATGTCAAAATCCAATGCACCATAACTGACCTGTAATGTCAATGCCTTCCTGACTCGCTTGTGGATTCCTTTCTTACCCTTTTGGATATTCTCTCTGGATCCCAACCCCCTGTCAAGTTAGGTTATATTTGGCACAACAGCTTTTGTAACTAAATTTCCAGCTATCACAGTGGCTCAGTGGTTAACACTGCTGCCTCACAGCACCATGGTCTCAGGTTCAATTCCAGCCTCGTGCGACTGTCTCTGTGGAATTTGCACATTCTCCCCATGTCTGCGTGGGTTTCCTCCGGGTGCTCTGGTTTCCTCCTACAGTCCAAAGATGTGCGGGTCAGGTGAATTGGCTATGCTAAATTGCCTATAGTGCTAGGTGCATTAGCCTGAGAGAAATGGGTCAGGGTGGGTTTCTCTTTGGAGGGTCGATTGGATTGGCCCGTTTCCACACTGTCGGGAATCTAATCTCACTCTGGATGTGCCTTCTCCCAACTGCTCATATGAGGAAGATATATGATTATCTTATCTCTAAGGGACTCAGAATGAGGCAGAGTTGATGCAACATACTTTTAATGAAAACCTGATTTGTATTATTTTTATCCCAAATAATTCATTGAACTTGTGGTGTTTACAAACAATCAGAAACAGGTCCAGAAAACATGTTTTGGATATAAACAACAATGACATCAAAATCCAATACTGAAAATCACTTTTCAGACAATCTGCAGGTGGATAGTGTGTTGCTGTACAGCGACATTTTGAAAATGATCACAATTTACTATACAGATACACAATTGTATCAATATTTTACCTACAATACCAGCACATTCAATACAGCTGGGTTTAATAATATCAACACAAACTGCCCAATGACTAAGGTTCATTCATTGGTGTGAGCAAAAGCAAACAGCAAGTCCTTTTACACAAAAACACAGCCAGTCAAGCTGCATCTGAGGAGTAGGGGAAATAGACATTTTGCGCATAAGCCCTTCATCATTCCTGATGCAGGTGTACTTAGTAGCTGCAGCTGGACAGACTTTCTGCACATTTAGCCATCAGGGACACTGTAAGCATCCCTTATTTCCCCACAGCGTGCAAGAGGAGCACATCCTGGGTCTGAGATCTCCAGTCATGACTTCTCTCCAGATTTATTTAGTTATTCCCATTAAGAGAATTTAAATGAGCTCAAGTCTTCCTTTGTTATAAATGTCCTGGGATCCAAGATGACGGCGACCTAGCAAGACTGAGTCTACAGTGCTCCTCCCAAGACTTGGGTAAAGTGGGTCACCTACCCCCACCACACTCACCAAATCATTTATAATAGTTGTTTAATTTAATTAGTTGTTTAATATTAAACTTAAACAATCAAATCTTTAATTAAAATGACTAAAGGGAAGGGAGCCCGCAGCTCTCAACAAGCAGGACCCCCTCCCCCACCCTCTCCAGCTGCAGCAGAGGCGTCCACAGCCGGCCCAGGGGACTTACCTATAGTAACAAGCCTTGTGGAGATGATCTCCAAGCTGGACGCGAAGATCGATGCTTTCATCGAGGAGTCCCGAAATCGATGGGACTCACTCTCGGCCGCACTGCAGAAGCATGACTGAGACATCCAAGAAATCGAGCGCCGAGTCAGAGGGACGGAGTTAAAGGCCGCGACCTCCGAAACTGCAGCTCAATCGGCCGTGGATCAGGTCCGGACTCTCGAACAGCGAGTCCGGACCTTAGAGAATTACATTGATGACCTCGATAATCGAGGTCGTCGAAAAAATATTCGTTTGCTGGGCCTTCTCGAACGGGAAGAGTAAGGCCAGTTTACAGCATTCTTGGAGCAGTGGCTGCCACAGCTTTTAAATCTGGAAGCTGGATCAGGCAAGGTAAGGGTAGAATGGGCCTACCGGGTCGCAATACACGGGCCCGGCTCGAACCAGCGCCCACGCCCGGTCCTGTTCCGGCTGCAGAGCTATAGGGAGAGGCAGATACTCCTAGAAGCCTCTAGAAATCTCAGAAAAGACCCCCAAGCTATGATCTACAAAGGACCCAAGATCATGCTATTTCAGGACTTTCCCCCGGCTCTGGTTCGAAAGAGGAAGACATTTGACGAGGCGAAGAAGCGTTTAAGGGACTTAAATATACAGTACACCTTACGCTACCCAGCGATGTTACGCTTTAACCATGAAGGATCTGTATATAACTTTGGATCACCAGAAAAGGCTAAGGAATTCTTGGACTCTCTTAGATAAACTGTAGGACATAATGGATGTTGGTCGTCCTTCCCCCCTCCCCGTTTTGGTTTATATCCCCTCCCTTTTTTTTTCTTACCTTATTGCTTAATATTATTATGGGGGGAGGGGAGAGGGATTTGATTTTCTCCCCCCCCCCCCTTGGAGTTGTTTTCTGTTATTATTTTATGTATATATGAGGGATGTATGTATATGTGTGT
>NC_057754.1:12652735-12662017 GCF_004010195.1 Chiloscyllium plagiosum | reverse complement strand
CTAACAGTCCAAGAAATACTTGATGCAATTAGGCAACTTCAGAGTGGTAAGGCACCGGGCCCAGATTGTTTTCAAGCTGAATTCTATAAAGAATTTACAGAAATACTGGTTGGTCCACTTATGGACATGTATAACTATGCATATAGTCAGGGCTGTCTCCCGCCTTCGTTGAAAGAGGCAAATATCTCTCTTATCCTTAAAAAAGGAAAGGACCCAGAAGATTGTACATCATACAGACTAATATCCTTGCTAAATGTAGATTTTAAAATCCTCTCTAAAACGTTAGCACTGAGACTAGAAAGGATACTGCCACATATTATAAAGGAGGATCAGACGGGGTTTATTAAGGGCCGTAGATCATCCAATAATGTTAGAAGGGCTCTGAATATGATTCAAGCTTGTCATCAGGGAAAGATACCAGGAGTAGTGGTTTCATTAGACGCGGAAAAGGCATTTGATAGGGTCGAATGGTCATATTTGTTTTACACATTGGAGAGGTTTGGTGTTGGACAGGTGTTTACCAAATGGGTCTCAACATTGTATAGTGATCCCAAAGCAGTTGTGGTTACCAATGGATTAGGCTCGGATAGCTTCAGTGTGGGTAGGGGCTGCCGTCAGGGATGTCCCCTCTCGCCATTGTTATTCACGCTAATAATTGAACCACTAGCAGATGCTATACGAGCTGATCCTAATATAGTGGCCCCAAGGATTGGTACAGGTAAACATAAAATTACCCTTTATGCAGATGATGTTCTTCTATTCCTCAGTAACCCTTTGATGTCCATACCTCGCTTAATCCAAGTTATTAATACATTTAGTGCATTCTCAGGCTATAAAATTAATTTTTCAAAATCGGAGGCTATGCCAATGGGTGGCCTTGCTGTGATACCCCGCTTAGCGGACGGTTCCCTTTTTCCCTTTCGCTGGTCCCTGGAGGGTTTCTTATATTTAGGCATTTTTATTACTCCAGTATTTGGTCAGTTGTATAAGGCTAATTTTGTGTATTTATTGGAAAGGATAAGGCAGGACCTCCAGCGATGGGGGGGCCTGCCAGTTTCCTGGTTGGGTAGAATAGCATTAATCAAAATGAATATCCTGCCCCGTCTCGTATATCCTATGAGAATGCTTCCGGTGATGCTGCCGAGGACGGCTTTATGTAAATTATACGGCTGGCTGAGTTCCTTTATCTGGAATCATAGGTGGTCCCTTATTAAGCTGAAGAAGCTACAGCTTCCATAGGCAAGGGGTGGATTGGACTTCCCAGACTTTAGGAAATATCAGTTAAGTTCCCTATTAAGTTACATAGTTGATTGGGTCTTGTCTGATCCACAATCAATCTGGTTGGACATCGAGGCTTCTCAAGTAAAATACCCACTTATTAACCTTTTATTCTCAGACAAGAGGAAAATCATTACAGATCACTGTAAAAACCCTATAATACTGAATACAATCAAGGCTTGGAATATAATGCGGCAAAATGAGGGTAATTCACATAAAACATCCCCCTATGCACTGATAGTGGGAGCATGGGGATTCCAACCGGGGTTTACAGATGCCACTTTTAAACTCTGGAGATCCAGGGGTATCTCATATTTAGGGGATCTATTTAAAGATGAGGTCCTGATGTCTTTTGAAATTCGGATTACCTAATGGAGACCTCTTTCGATATTTCCAAATTCGAGATTATATACAGAAGAAGACTATGTTATTAGATAGTCTTTATAAATCCGATAGAGAATGTAGTGTCCTACGACCAGTGGGGGTATTACTATTTATCATTTACTACATGATGAAGTATCGGGAGATATGGATTATCTGCTTAAAACATGGGATCAGGATTTGGGACTAGAAATCTCTATAGAAACGTGGAATGATATTTGGGAAAATGCTAGAAGAATTACTATTTGTAACAGAATCCAGGCTATCCAGCTGAAGATACTTTATAGGGCCCATATAGCACCGGTTCGATTGGCAAAATTTAAGGCAGGAGCATCTCCAATGTGTCCTAAATGCAAAATAGAGGTGGGCACTCTTGTACATTGCTTATGGACCTGTCATAAGATCCGTAGATATTGGACTAAAGTAGCAAGTACCCTGACAGAAATTTTAGGAACAGAAATAAAAGTGGACCCTGTATCTCTCCTCTTGGGCTTTTCGAACTTTCCCTCCCTGGACACGTACGGGAAGAGACTATTTTCTATTCTTTCTTTCTGTGCAAGGAAAATATTTTGATGAACTGGGTGGCGGAGGGCCCCCCTGGACTTTCAAATTGGCAGAGACTAATTATGGAATGTATTCCCCTTGACTTCCTTACAAATATGGTGCACCGAAAGACCGAATTATTTTATAAAATATGGCAGCCCTTTTTGAATTACATAAATACAGATATTTCGGCTATCCTAACAAGGGCTTTTATTTAATTGAGATTACAGGTTTTATTACATCTGATGTTAACACATTCCGAGCATGTAAGAGACTTAAATATACACTCTGGTTAGTTGTAGGTTAGATTAGTAGATAGTTGAGTTTTGTTTTTTTTCTTTTTCGGTTTTTTTTTGTCTTTTGTTAAATTTTGGCTATTGTATATTTGAGTTAATTGTATATCAATGTTTATATCGGAGAGTTTTGTTTATTTTTGTAAACTTGTAAAAATGTTAAATTTCTAATAAAAATATCTATTAAAAAAATGTCCCAAACCTTTACTTAATCTGATATATAGTATCATACTTTAAAAACTGTGGGGAAAAAAAAACAAACTCCATATGTAACACTTCCAAATTAGCTGTTCACATTGGGTCCGAGTGACTTTCTGAACGGCTCGAACTAAGATTGAACACCGCACTCAAACTTTCAGCTTCACCTTCTCCCTGTCTCACCTCATCTGTTTTGCACAACTCCAAAGCACTCTCATTGAGCCAAGCAACATGCACACTGCAGCCCTGTGATTTAAATGTCAGCTGCACTGACTTCAGCCTCCTGTACTGTTTCAATGCAGCTCTATGAGCACTCAGGGAATAGTATCACATCTTTCATTTCAGCTCTTTATAACCTCCAGACTCAACAGAGACTTCAGCAGATCTGGACCAACAAAGAGCTGTCAGGATCTGGAATATTCCACCTAAATAGGTGCCACAATATAAAATTATACTGAGTTTTAAAAGGAAGTTTGTAGGTAATTGAGAACGAGGAGTTTATGGGTTAAAATCATGAATCTGTGATTGGGACTAAATATGACAGTGCCTTCAAAGAGATGGAGTGTAATTTGGATAAATCCATGTTCCCTCTCTGGCTAATATCTCCCTCCTCAGCTGCAGGGCCCAGAACTGAGCACATACCCCAAGGGTAATCTAATCACAAATTTGAACATCATGCTTCTTTTCGATTGACAAACATATCAGAGATAATTTTCCACAGAAAGAACAGACAAACCTTTTTCAGTCCATAGTAAAATGCCATTGATATTCAAATTCATATTCAGATCCTGTTGACTATGCTGACTATCAGAACTTGTTCAAAGTTTGAGAGAAGATTTGTAGCTTGGGTGCTCGTTATCGTGGTTCTGTTCGCCGAGCTGGGAATTTGTGTTGCAGACGTTTCGTCCCCTGTTTAGGTGACATTTTCAGTGCTTGGGAGCCTCCTGTGCAGCGCTTCTGTGTTGTTTCCTCCGGCATTTATAGTGGGTTGTCTCTGCCGCTTCCGGTTATCAGTTCCAGCTGTCCGCTGCAGTGGCCGGTATATTGGGTCCAGGTCGATGTGTTTGTTGATAGATTCTGTGGATGAGTGCCATGCCTCTAGGAATTCCCTGGCAGACAGCAGACTTCCTAGCAACGAGAATGCACACTCAGAAACAATGGATTGACAGGAGAGACACAACAAACAATGAGACAAAGTATTGTACCCCTGATAACAAGGAAAAGACAAACACACAACCTCAACACCAAGGAGAGGGAAGCACTAAAAACACTAAGGAATGATAAGAACATAATCATACTACCAGCAGACAAAGGCAGAATGACGGTCATCCTGGACAAAGCAGAGTACATCCAGAAAGCGCAACAACTACTTGCAGATACCAACACCTACCAAAAGAGGGCGTTTGACCCCATCCACAGCTCACGAATAGGATAAACAACACACTGAGGAACCTGCAAAAAAACGGACAGATAACCAGGTTTGACCTACAGAGAATGAAACCTGAAAGCAACACCACCCCCAGATTCTATGGACTACCCAAAGTGCACAAACCAGACATCCCACTCACACCCATCATATCGCTACCAGGGACACCATCACACAAACTGGCTAAAGAACTACAACAGAAACTGAAACACCTGATCAGCGGACAGGAATTCTTGGACATCAGAAACATACACATAGACAAGGAAGAAACTATGGTCTCATTCGATGTAATGGCACTGTTCATCTCTATCAACAAAACCCTAACCAAAGAAACAGTAGCCAACCAGCTGGACATACAGAACAGACAACAAGACAGGGAACCTATCAACAAAGACCTCATACTCAAACTGTGCCTCATAACACACTTCACATTCAACCAAATATATGAATAAATCAACGGCACACCCATGGGCTCACCCATCTCTGGACTCATAGAAGAAGCTGTAATGCAAAGATTAGAACAGTTTTACCGCAAATTCAACCCAAACTCTGGGTTAGACATGTGGATGACACCTTTGTAATCATTAAAAACACAGAAATAGAAAACACACACCAGATCATCTAGCCACACTCACAGGAATCAGATTCACTAGAGAGGAAGAAAAAGACAACCAACTCCCATTCCTAGACGTGATGGTATAGAGAACACCGAATGGAGAATTCACCACAAAGATATACAGGAAAGCCACACACGCAGACCAAGTCCTGAACTACGAAAGCAACCACCCCAACACACACAAAATAAGTTGCATCAAGACACTGTTCAAAAACAGCCACAACACACTGCAGCACACCGGAACTGCAAAAAGAGGAAGAAGAACATCTCTACAATGTATTCGCCAAAAACGGATACCCCCGCAATTTCATCAACAGATGCCTAAGGGAAAGACAACGAATGAGGATATGCCACAACCCAAAGGACTAGCCACGTTACCATACATCAAGAACATTTCTGAACTGACAGCCAGACTACTACGACCACTAGGACTCATAACAGCACACAAACCAACAGCCACTCTCAGACAACTACTCACCAGGACAAAGGACAAAACCCAGCATGAACAAAACCAACGTAGTGTACAAAATCCCATGGAAGGACTGCACAAAACATTGCATAGGACAAACAGGAAGACAGCTAACGATCCGTATCCATGAACACCAACTAGCCACGAAACGACATGACCAGCTATCCTTAGTAGCCACACACTCAGATGACAAGCAACATGAGTTTGACTGGGACAACACTACTATTATAGGACAAACCAAACAGAGAACAGCCAGGGAATTCCTAGAGGCATGGCACTCATTCACAGATTCTATCAACAAACACATTGACAAGGATCCAATATACCGGCCACTGCAGCGGACAACTGGAACTGACAACTGGAAGCGGCAGAGACAAACCACTATAAATGCCAGAGGAAACAACACAGAAGCACTTCACAGGAGGCTCCCAAGCACTGAGGATGTCACCTAGACAGGGGACGAAACGTCTGCAACACAAATTCCCAGCTCGGCGAACAGAACCATATCAGAACTTGTATTGAAATCCCAGTCTCAATTAATACCCTGTAAAATGAATTCACAAAAGAAAAATCACTCATGGTCCAGGATAGAAATCTAGAAAAGACAAACATTTCTCTTACTTTCAGTTTGCTATATAAAAGTTCCTCTTCAAATCACCGTGTCCCAAATAACAGCCAACTGACTGACTATTTACCTTGCTGATTGCCTGAATTGGATGCTAGCTGCTTGTCTCCCAAGCCAGAGGACTCTCAATTCTCTCTGTGCTGCAGCGTGTTCCCCAGCTAAATAATATTCACCTTTCCTAGTCTTCATACCAAAATGTATGCACCTCACTTTTTCGACAGAGTATTCCATCTGCTGAGTTTTGACAATTGCTTACCCTGTCCCTACCTCTGTAATTTCATTGCCATCCTCACCACTACACACCTTCCCTACTTGCCTCCCCATCCATTTTGTGTCATTTGCAAACTTGGCAACAATACATCCACTTCTGTCATCTAGATGATTAGTATAAATTGTAAATAATTATGGCCCCAATTTTGAATCCTGTGGGTCTTCACAAATAACAATTTGCCATCATAAAGATTCTAGCTTTATCTTTACTCACTGTCTTAATTTCATAATTCAATCCTTCATCAATATCCTTGATTAATATATGCCACCAATAATGTGTTCAAATGGGTTTAAATTGTATAAAAGTAATCTCATATACAATACCTTATTGAATGCTTCTTAGAAATCTATGTTTCATCTATTGGTTTCCCCCTCATCTATCTTGCTTGTTACCTCAAAATATTTTAACAAACTTATCAGCTATGATTCCCCCTTCACAAAACCACACGACTCTGCCTGATTGTAGGAGAATGTATTATCACCATTTTTTACACTTACCCAGTGACACAGTAGGTTGCAAAACTGAGTTGAATTAAGGTGGCAATTTGTGGGGCTGAACACTCAGAAAAAAGTGATGACAGAAGCTACCGATTGTCATTACAAACCCAACTGATTCATTGATGCCATTTCGGGGAGGGAACCTGCTCATATGGACTGTGTGCGTGGTAGCAGGAGATGTTAACAACAGCTCAACCTAAATTTTAGCAAAACCTCCCAAATCTGCCAATTCCACTACCATGAAGGACCAGGGGAGCAGGCACATGTGACCACCACCATCTCCCTCCGAATCTCTCAATGTCCCAATATCCAATGGGGGATGAATAGATATTTCCTCCAATTTGGTTAGAACTTGGGAGCACAGTCTATTTAGGAGAGATGCTAGGAATTACTTCTGCACAAAAAGGGTGGGAAATGTTTGGAACTATGTTCCAAAAGTGGCAGTTGATGCTCAATCACTAACTGTTAGTTCTAAATCTGAGACAAATAAACTTATGTTCAGCAAATGTATTCAGGGATATGAGCCAAAGGTAGGTATATGGAGTAAGGCCACAGACCAGTCATGATGTCATTCAATGGAAGAACAGCTGAAAGGCCTACTCCTGATTCTTTGTTCACTGAAAGCTGTACGCTTCAGTCTCTGTTACAAACCTCCTCACTTCAACTGTATCACTTGCTCTGGTAACTGCCTGAACCAGGCCCCTCACAAAGTTGGTGGAATATCAGACTTGGAGATCAGCTTTCAATCACAGAGCCACATCCTCAGTGTGACGTTCTATTTCCATTTCAGTGACGTGGCCTGACTCCAACACAGTCACAGCTCCATGTGCTGAAAACCTCATCCAATCCTTTGTAACCTCGAAACTGAATGACTCTAACACACTCCTGATCCACGTCCCACTTTCAATCTCCCTGTAATCTTCAGCTCACGCAACACTCCGCTGCCTGCATGCTCACTCACACTGACCTGAAAACCTCACCAGTTGAAACACAGCAACATTTTAAAATAATATCAGGTCCTTGTTTTCAAATCCCTCAATGATAGCGATTATTCCTATCTCTGTATTCTCTACCAGCCACACAATCCTTCAAGATATCTGCACTCATCCAATTCTGGTCTCTGGGACATGGTCAATTCATATCCCCAACAGTGGGCATTTTTTCAGTATATTTTTTTAAAAATCAAATTAACTAAATAATTAAAATAGAGATGTTGGATGTGATGATGTGTCATAACAGCGTTGTGTGGAATCTGGTGGACCTACTGTAGCTCATAGTGACTACATCCACAGAAAGTTGCTTGAGAAACTCTGGTTCAGATTGACAAGCTGGAGTCTGAGCTCTGAACACTGCTACACATCATAAGGGGGGGGGGAAAGAGTTACCTGGACACTTTTTCAGAAGGCCCCTTAGATCGACTACCTCAAATTCAGTCAGTGGTCATGGACAGAAGGGTGTAACTGAGAGTGAGGCAGGTAGAGGGAACTAGAGGAAAAAACAATGACTGCAGATGCTGGAAACCAGATTCTGGATTAGTGGTGCTGGAAGAGCACAGCAGTTCAGGCAGCATCCAAGGAACAGCGAAATCGACGTTTCGGGCAAAGCCCGATGAAGGACTTTTGCCCGAAACGTTGATTTTGCTACTCCTTGGATGCTGTCTGAACTGCTGTGCTCTTCCAGCACCACTAATCCAGAATAGAGGGAACCAGAGGTTAGTGCTGAAGGAGCTTCCCTCCACCACCAAATCCAAGCCATCAGATGATTAGAGGAAGAATGCCTCATCTTCCACCTTGGCAACCTACTCACATGGCATCAACGTCAATTGCACCAGTTTCTTCATCTCCCTTCCTCCCAACTCATCCAAGATCCAACCTCCAACTCGGCACTGCCATCTTGAACAGTCCTACCTGTCCATCTTCCTTCCCACTTATCCGCTCCACCTTCTTTCCGACCTATCACCATCTTCTATCTCCATCTAGCTATCACCTTCCTAACTACCTTCCCCCCAGCCCATGCTCCAGCCCCACTCTTCTATTTATGTCCCAGCCCCCTTGCCCCCTCCCCACCACCATATTCCTGATGAATGGCTTATGACTGAAATGTCAACTCTCCTACTACTCAGATGCTGCCTGACTTGCCATGCTTTTCCAGCACCACACTTTTTGACTCCGATTCTCCAGTATCTGCAGTCCTCATGTTCTCCTCAGCTCTTCGGCTTGTCTAACAGGTTTGAGATTTTTGCTCCCTGTTTGGATGAGAGTGGGAGCTGTAGGGAAGATGAGCAAACTGACCATGGCACTGTGGTACAAGGAACCATTCAAAAGGGGGAGCAAAGAGAGCAGCAGCAGCAGAGTTTAAAGGAACCCGGAAAGCTACAGCTAAGGTGAGACCGTTTGTTTTAAAATTACTTACCGGTAGCAGGCAGCGGTGTTTTGTTTTCTCTTCACAGAAAGAGCAGGAGCAGCAGGGGGATGTGATGAAGACCAGAGGGGCAGCAGGGAAGGAAAGCAGTGAGTATAAATACTCACCCTTTGACGCCAACGGTCATTTTGAGTGCGAGCAGAGCAGAGTTTAAAGGAACCCGGAAAGCTACAGCTAAGGTGAGATAGTTTGTTTTAATATTACTTACCGGTAGCGGGCAGCGGTGTTTTGTTTTCTCTTCACAGAAAGAGCGGGAGCAGCAGG
>NC_057754.1:12648567-12652235 GCF_004010195.1 Chiloscyllium plagiosum | reverse complement strand
AGAAAGAGAGAGACCTCCCTCCCTCCATGATCATTCCCACTTCATGGAGGTCACTGGCTTTTAGTTTCACGCAGCACTACAGACCTCCGTCTGTATGAGGAAAGGGAGCAGCCTTTTATCATTTGGTCACCAAGGGCTCGTGCACACTCTCTCCCCCTCTCTCTGTAACCTCCTCCAGCTCAGACAACCTCCCTATCTCTGTAATCTCCTTCAGCTCTATTGCTATTCCAAGACCTCAGGCTTTCTGGTCTGTTGCTAAGGTTCACATTTCTAGGCGTCAGTCCTATTCCTCAGGTTTCTAATCCTTCTGTTGATAATTTCAATGCTGAAGCCCACACCTTTCCCGACACACCTTTCCACTCCAGCCCTGTCTGTTCCCCTCTTTTCCACCCACACCAACCTCCAAAAGACATGCGTCTGCTCCTGATTCCAACGCACCATAATGTTCCTGTTTGGCTGTGCCAACTATTACTACCTGCTGGCTCCTGGGGTGGAGTACTGCAATTACACCAATCACAGTGCTTGGGAGAAGTGGGGCTTTAGTAATAGGTCTATATTACTTACATGGATAGTCACATATCCTGCAACAAGCTACAGTCCCTTGTGGGCTGTTGCTAACGAGGAGATGGGACCTAGCCAGGTGTTTGAGTCCTATGACTGAGGATAAGATCGGAGTTGGATAGGGTTTGGGACCCAAGCCAGTGTTGAGATGGCAATGGAATTGGACCTTTTTGCTAAGAATGTTGGTAGATAGGGTATGGGGCCGAAGGTTAAGGATGGAAAACGAGTTAGTCAGGACCTGACGCCTGTGGCTAAGGATGCAAGCGGAGTTGACCATAGTATGAGGCCTTTGTCAAGGATGAGATGGGGATTGGTCAGGATTTTGGACCGAAGCTAGAGATGAAATAGAAGACAGCTATAATATTGGGCCTGTTGTTGAGGATGAGACCAGAGTTATTGAGGGTTTGGGGCCTGTTGCTAAGGAGAGACAGAAACATATCTGTTGGTTTTGGGCTGTACTGAAAATTAGGCAGGAATTGGTCAAAGGGGGCAGGGACAAGGAGTTTTCCAGCTCACCTCTCTGTTTCATTTACTTCCAGGACACTGTTATCAGTTAGCAGAGGAATTCATCGACGATGTTCTTGGTTGCTTCAAAACTTGTTGAAAACTGTGCAAGTGAGTATAACAGTGAAGCAGGACCAGGCTGCAATCAGAATGCCGAGAGCACGGGCACTGTCGGAGGGTCATTGCTGAGGGAGCGGGCATTGTCGGTGTGCCACAACTGAGGGAGCGGGTATTGTTGGCAGGCCAGCGCTGAGGGAGCAGGCACTGTCGGTGGGCCAGTGCTGAGGGAGCGGGCACTGTTGGAGGGTCATTGCTGAGGGAGCGAGCATTGTCGGTGTGCCAGCACTGAGGGAGCGGGCATTGTTGGCAGGCCAGCATGAGGGAGCAGGCACTGTCGGCGGGTCAGCGCTGAGGGAGCAGGCACTGTCGGTGGGTCAGCACTAAGAGGGAGGGCACTGTCGGAGGGTCAGTGCAGAGGGAGCAGACATTGTTTGAGGGTCAGGGCTGAGGGATTATATTTTATCTAATTCTTGCTGATTTTTCCAGACACACTTAATATCAAATGACAGCTGAATAAGCAAACTGTACATCAGAATATTCAATGGTAAGTCTAACATAATTAAATCAGCTAAAATCTCTCCCATATTTGGAGACATACGTGCCCTGCCAGTCTCTGTTGCACACGCCCTCACTGACCTCAGTTCCCCCACCCTCCATCCCCACAATCTCTGTATCCGTACTGCCCTCAGGGATATGATTGGATAACATTGGTTTGAAGTGGAAGCAATCCAGTTCCCACTGACACAGCCCCAAACACAACTCCGTGTCTGAACTGGGAGCAGATTGCAGCAAGACATCATAGAGAGAGAGAAAGACAGGGAGAGACATAGAGATGTATAACACAGAAACAGACTTTCTGGTCCAACTTGTCCATGCTGACAAGATATCATAAATAAATCTCTCCTTATCTGCCAGCATTTGGCCCACGTCCCTCTCAATCCTTCCTATTCATTTACTCATCAAGATGCCTTATAAATGTTGTAACTGCACCAGCCCCCACCCCTTCCTCTGGCAGCTCATTGCATACTTGCACCACCCTCTGTAAAAAAAATGCTGTGTGTGGAAATGGATTCTGTCAGACATCCAGGCTGCTGAGACACTTGTGGCTTCACCCTGGAGAAAAGCCATTCATTTGTTCTGAGTGTGGGAAAGGAATCAGTCAATCATCCGATCTGCTGTGACACCTTGGCAGCCACACAGGATAAACACTTTAGTAACACTGATTGCAGCTGTTAATTTTATCAAATGCTGAGTAAACTTGTTGGTGACTGGAGAACACATAAAGAGACATTTACTGACAGAGTCAGGGCAGACAGACATGAAATGCTTTACTCCTTAATTAAATCTGTACCAAATAAAGATTGATTTCTGTTTCTTCCTTCACAACAAAAGCCTTTCTTTGTGCAGGGGGATAAATTACAGATAGACGTGTTTCTTTAACTGTCCAAAGAGGCAAGTTATGCTGAAAGTTCGGTTAATTTGTATCTGGTAATGTGTAATGTGGAAGACTTAAATTATATCAAGATAAATCATCCCCTTGAGAACAGGGACTATCAAATGTAGACTGAAGAATACGGGATAGGGTTGGAGATGTGGACTGAAGTCACATTTGACAAACTGATGGGCTAACGTCAGATAAGACAACTGGCCATGAATGTTTACATCCCATGATTCCAAAACAAGCATAAACGGATCGAGAATGCATTGGGTGTAATTTTCCAAACATCCTTACATAGTGGATTAGTCCCAGCATTTGTGAAAATGTCAGTTTATACAGTCATAGAGACCTGCAGCACTTTGGCTCAAACTGGTCCACATGGACCAAAATGTCTCTCCATACAGCCTATTTCCCTGCATTTGTCCTATTTATTATGAAAGGGAGGAAACCTATTGGAATCTGAGAGAAACAGGAGCAGGGATGCATTGTTGAAATTATACAGGTCCTTGATGAGGGCACACCTGAAATGTGGTGTGCAGTTTTGGTCTCCTTTTCTGAGGAGGAATGCTCTTGGTCTTAAATGAGTGCAGCAAAATTTTATCAGACTGATTCTGTAGATGACTGGACTGACATATGAGGAGAGATTGATGAGGTTGGGATTAGTTTTGCTGGAGTTCTGTTGAATGAGGGGAGATCTCTTAGAGATTTCAATTCTTGAAGGAGGAGACAGAGTAGATGCAGATAGGATGTCCCAATGGTGGGTGTGTCCAGACCCACGGGTCACAGTCTGAGGATTTGGGGTGGACCAGTTGAGGAGACATTTCTTCCCCCAAAGAGTGCGCGCATGGAATTCATTACCACAGGAAGTAACTGATGCCAATACATTGAAGAGGCGGCTAGATCTTGCACTTAGGGCGAATGGGATCAAAGGTTATGGGGAGAAGGCAGAATTAGGCGATTGAGTTGGACAATCAGCAATGATGGCGATAAATGGTGCAGCTGGCTGGAAGGGCCAAATTAAATCATCGTGCTCCTTTCTTCTGCTTCTATTGGTTGGAGGACCATCCAGTTCCAGCTTGGTTATCCCGCTCCACCACTCATTCAC
>NC_057754.1:12632814-12647981 GCF_004010195.1 Chiloscyllium plagiosum | reverse complement strand
GGATGTAGGGTACTTGTGGAGAAAAGATGTTAATAGCTCAGATTAAGTGATCAGAAGGTGAGAATGGCAAAACAATGGTGTGTCTAATTGTCAGACTGGGAAGAACAGACTGTCCCATTGGGATGGGGGGAGGGGAGAGAGGACATGGTGACAGAGTGTAACAAGCGAAAAGGAAAGAAATGGTTCACAATTTGAACGTGTTGAACTCGATGTTGAGTCCAAAAGCCTGTAAAGTGCCTGGTTTGAAGATGAGATTTCATTCCTCCAGCATGCTTTCATGCCGAAAGCATGCTGAAGTGTTCCAGTGAATTCACTGGAACACTTCGGCATGAAAGCAGGAAGCTGTGTTAAAATGACTGGCTATTGGAAGGTCAGGGTAATGCCTGTGTCCAGACTGGAGATGTTCTGCAAAACGGACACTCAGTCTTTGTTTGATTTCTGCAATATAGTGTAGGCCGCATTGGGTGTAGTCAATACAATACACAAGATTGGAAGAGGTACAGGTAAAATGCTGTTTCATCTGGGAAGACTGTTTAGGCCATTGGATGGGGAGCAGGGAGGAAGTGAAGGTGCAGATGTTTCATCTTCTGTGTTTGCAGAGGGAGGGTGTTGGTGTTGGACTAATCTGATGAAGATTCGTCTAGACTTGAAAATTTAGCTTGCTCTCTCATGGATTCTGTCTGACTCTCTGTGACCTCCGTTTGTTGTCTTTCAGTCCAGATTCCAGAATCTGCAGTAATTTGGTCCTGGAACATAATAGTCAGGTGGAGAATATGAGGGGTATTGAAGAACATTAGAGTTTCAATGGAAACTAAATTCTTAGTTTTGAATTTCTGTCCTTCCCTTTTGATGAACAGTTTTATGAACATAATAACTGAAGTAAAAGGATGCTGTAAATAGGAAACGAAAACAGAAGTTACTGGAAAAGCTTACTGGCAACATCTGTGAAAAATCAGCATTATTGTTTTGTCTTCTTCAGATAAACTTGTTTTATAAACATATTTTCTAAGTTAGTCATAGAGAAAGATCAGCTGATACACCATTATATATTCATACCAATGAGAGGCCAGTCTGATGCTGTGGGGCTGGTTTCAGGAGATCATTTGAACTTATTCTCCACCAACACAATCAGACTGGGGATAAGCCATTCACATGTTCTAGAATGGATTCATCTGGACAGCCAATCTTCTGAAACACCAGCAATTTCACACCAAGAAGAGCCCATTTACCTGCTTGGAGTGTGAGAAAGGATTTACTCAGTCATACCCCCGCTGACACAACAGCAAGGTCACACGACTGAAAGATCTTTTGAATGGCCAGACTAAATTGCTTTCAATTTTTTAGGAGAAGTGATACCTCATCAACGTGTTCACAGAGAAGAGACCTTTCAAGTGCTCTTATTGTGGGACTGGCAGCAAACAATCATCTCAACTTAGTATACACCACGGAATTCACACTGAGGGGAGACAGTTCGTATGTTCTGAGTATGTGAGTTTGGATTCACTCAATCATCCAAACTGCAGAGACACCAGTGAGTTGATGAGAAACTGTAATGATTGCTGTTAGTTGCATCCATGACTGAGCTATGTTCATCACAGTCTGTTTCTGCTGGTGTTCATAAAGTCCTGTTCAGTTAAACAGAACTGCATCATCCCTGCCAAATTGGAAATGTTTGGGATTGATTGGTCCAGTTAAACAGAATTTTAGGAGGGTTTGTCTACAGAGTCAGTATGAGTGGAAGTGAGAAACTGGAAAGGAGCAGTCACTTCACTGGGAGTTTTCTACAGGCTCCCCAATAGCAACAGAACATGGAGGCAGATTTTGGAAAGGTGCAGAAGTGACAGGGTTGTTGTCATAGGTGACTTTATCTTTCCTAATATTGATTGGAACCTACTTAGTTCAAATATTTTGGATGGAGCAGTTTTTGTCAAGTGTGTGCAGGAAAGGTTCTTGATGTAATATATAGATAGACCAAGTGGAGGGGATGCCATTTTAGACTTGGTGCTTGGCGGAGAACCACTCCAAGTGTCCGATCTCTTGGTGAGGGAGCATGTCGGTGATAGTGATCACAACTCTATGACCTTTACTATACTCATGGAGAAGGATAGGAGTAGATGGTATGGGAAAGTATTTAATTGAGGGAGGGGGAAGAAACTACCTACTGATAGTGCTAGACAGGTTGTCCCACTGAGGCAAGGAAGGGATGGTAAATTAAAAGAACCTTGGGAGACAGGCGTTGTGGAACAATTAGTCAAGACGAAGAAGGAAGCTTATTTAAGGTTGAGCAGGCAAGAATCAAATAGGGCTTTAAAGGGTTACAAGGTAGCCAGGAACAGAAGAATGGACTTAGGAGAGCTAGGAGAGAGCATAAAAAAGCTTTAGTGAGTAGCATTAAAGAAAACCCTAAAGCGTTCTAACTTATGTGAAGAACAAGAGGATGGCTAGAATGAGGATCGGCCTGATCAGAGATAGTGTAGGGAACTTGTACCTGGAGACAGAAGAGGTTGGGGAGATTATTAATGAATGCTTCAGTATTCACTCCTGAGAGGGACCTTCAGATTTCTGTGGATAGTGTGAAACAGACTGATATGCGAGAGCAGGTTAATGTTAGGAAGGAGGATACTGAAAAATTTGGATAACATAAGGATAGATAAATCTCCTGGGCCAGACTGGGATATACCCTAGGTTACTACAGGAAGCGAGGGAAGAGATTGCTATGCCTTTGACAATGATCTTTGCCTCCTCACTGTCCACTGGACTAGTGCCAGATGATTGGAGGGTGGCAAATGTTATTCCCTTGTTCAAGAAAGGAAATAGGCATAATCCTGGGAATTACAGACCAGTCAGTCTTATGTGAGTGGTGGGCAAAGTACTGGAGAGTATTCTGAGAGACAGGATTTATTATTACTTGGAAAACCATAGATTAATTAAAGATAGTCAGCATGGGTTTGTGAGCAGCAGGTCATGCCTCACAACGGAGAAATAGCGCTACGCACGTGTAAGGTTGGCTTTGGTCGGGAACAGCTCCCTCAATCTGACAAACAACAGTGGTCCCAAAACAGATCCTTGTGGCACATCACTCGTAACCGCTCTCCAGGCTGAATATCAACCCCACTCGATGCCTTCTTATAGAAAGCCAGATTCTAATCCAAACTGCTAAATCACCCTCAATCCCATGCCTCTGCATTTTCTCCAACAGCCTACCATGCGGAATCTTACCAAAGGCCTTTCTGAAGTCCATGTCCACCATATCATTATCCGAACCTCATCCACATTCTTGGTCACATTCTCAAAAAACTCAATGAGGGTTGTGACCTGACCTTGACGAAACCACATTGACTGTCTGCAATCAAACTGTTGCTTGCTAGATGATTGTAAATCCGATCTCTCATAATCCTTTCCAAAACTTATCCTACAACAGACGTAAGGCTCACTGGTTGATGATTACCTGGATCATCTCTACTGCCCTTCTTGAACAAGGGTGAAACTGTGTTGCGGGAAAAGCGCAGCAGGTCAGGCAGTATCCAAGGAGCAGGAGAATCGACGCCCGAAACGTCGATTCTCCTGCTCCTTGGATGCTGCCTGACCTGCTTCGCTTTTCCAGCAACACATTTTCAGCTCTGATCTCCAGCATCTGCAGTCCTCACTTTCTTCTTGAACAAGGGGACAACATATGTAATCCTCCAGCCCACTGGTACTAAACTTGTAGACAATAACGATTCAAGATTAAAGCCAAAGGCTCCAATACCTCCTCCCTAACTTCCCAGAGAATCCTTGGATAAATCCCATCCAGTCCAGGGGACTTGTCTATTTTCACTCCTTCGAGAATTGATAACACTTCTTCTTTACTAACCTGATCCTTTCTGGTCTAATGTCTTGTATCTCATTCTTATCCTCGACAATATTCTCCATTTCCTGGGTGAAAACCAATGAGAAATATTGGTTTAGCATCTTTTCAATCTCCACAGTGTTCACACACAACTACCTACTTCTATCTTTGACTGGCCCTATTCCTACCCTAGTCATCCTATTATTCCTCACATATCTATAGAACGCTTTAGGGTTCTCCTTTATTCTACCTGCTAAAGACTGCTCATGTCCTCTCTTTGCTCATTTTAACTCTCTCTTTATACACTTCCTCGCTAATCTGTAACTCTCCAATGCCTTATCTGGATAATCTTGTTTCATCGTCACATAAACCTTCTTCTTCCACTTATTAAGACAAGCGCATTTCTGTAATAAACCACGGTTCCCTTACCTCATCAATTCCTCCCTGCCTGACAGGGATATACCTATCAAGGACAGGCGGTATCTGTTCCTTAAACCGGCTCCACATTTTGATCGTCCCCATCCCTGCATTTCGCTACCCCATTCTATGCATCCTACGTCTTGCCTAATCATATCATAATTGCCACTCCCCCATTGATAACTCTTGGTTTATGGCATGTACCTCGCCCTTTCCATCACTAAATCAAACGTAACCGAATTATAGTCACTCTCTCCAAAGTGCTCACCTCCCACTGAATCAAAAACCTGGCCTGCTTCATTACCAAGCACTAGATCCAGTATGGCCTCCCCTCTTATCGGCTCTTTGACACACCGTGTCAGGAAACCCTCCTGCACACATTGAGCAAAAACTGATCCATCTGACATACTAGCGTTATAGCATTTCCAGTTCCCTGTAATGACCACCCTGTTAGAATAAAACTCATGTTGGTCTTTCACATTTAAATCAGCTGTAAGAATTTATTCATGATCATTTCAGAAACATTATAAAAGACCAGAAAGCAACTCTTTGTGCCATTTTGTCTGTGAACCTTCGTTAATTCCGACTTAATTTGGCCTACATATAAATCCAGTCCCATAATAATGAGGTTGTTTCCAAACCATCCGGTGGGCAGTTAGAATAGATGATAAATTCTGGCTGGGCTAGTGGTGCCGTGATCCCATGAACAAACAAAAACATCGAATTGCTGCGGTTACTTGTAAACTTGCTGTGTTTCACCAAGCTGGATGACTGAATAACATTCATACCACACTCAGAGCAGGTGAACAGCTGTCCCCAATGTGTATTCACTGGTGTACAGTGAGGTGAGATAGTGTCCTGAACCCAGCCCCATAATGATAGCACCTGAGCAGTCTCTCCCCAGTGTGAACACATTGATGGCACAAAAGTCTACTTGAGGTTTTATAGCACTTCCCTCAGTCTGCACACTTAAAGGCTCTTAGTGGGTTTTGAGAAGATTTGTAGCTCAGGTTGAGGTTTTGGATGTAGGTTTGCTCGCTGAGCTTGAAGGTTCAATTCCAGATATTTCGTCGCCCTACTAGGTAACAACTACAGTGGGCCTCAGGTGAATCAATGCTGAATATTCCTGCTTATTTTAGGTTGGTAATGTTATTTCCTGAGGTGAAGTCTCTGCTCAGTGTAAACCTGTTTAAACGGCTGGATGACTGGGAGAAATCCTTCCCACACTCTAAGCAGATGAATGGTTGCTTCTGAGTCCTGAGTATGTCAGCAGATGCAATCACTGAATGAATTCCTTGCGACACTCAGAGCAGGGGAGCAGCCCCTATCCAGTGTGAATCCGCTGATGAGCCAGCAGGTGGGAGGACGTCATGAATGCCTTCTCAGACATGGAACATGTGAATGATTTCGCCCTGATGGCGACTGCACAAATGTGTTTGCAGCTTGGAGGGTAATCAAACTCTTCCTACATTCCCCACATATCTCCTGTTTTTTTGTCAGTGTGGCATTGGTTTGGCTTTAAAAAGTCACATGATCAACTGAAGTCTCATCCACACACACACAATTGAGCACATTTTCTCTTCGCTGTGAATGATGCATCCACCATCCATGTTTAAAATCCAATAATATTCAGCTTACATTACATTCCACAAGTTTGTCAGATCTTAGTGTGTTATTTGACATGTTACATGACTGTTCATCCTTAATTCCAAAACCCTGTGGAATTAAGCTTTAACAGAAAAAGGGATGTGAAATGAAATAGAAAAGTAAAGGCAGCTTAAGGAATCATAGTGAATGGATCTGGTAATTTTTGGGGCTGGCACTAGGGAATAGTGACCATAAAAGCTGCCAGAATTTTGTCATTAAATCACAAACTGGCTCCATCATGTTTATCAGGGATGAGAACCTGTCATCCAGTTGGGACCACCAGAAGACTGTGACATTAACTGGAAGAAAGCTAGTACCAGGGAGGTGAAAACAGTCCACGTGTTTTATATCTACATTCAATGTGTGAGTTTCTAACCTCGGAATAGCTACCCAAAGGGGTAGCTTTAGTTCTTCCAATACGTAATCCTAACAAATTCAAATAACTCACAATCAGCAACAAAATCCAAAAGCAGGAATGTGCAATGGGATACTTTCTAACTAACACAGCCTTAGGGCGGCACGGTGGTTCAGTGGTTACCACTGCTGCCTCACAACGCCAGGAACCTGAATTCGCTTCTCATCTCGACCGACTGTATGTGTGGAGTTTGCACATTCTCCCCATGTCTGCGTGGGTTTCCTCCAACATTTCAAAGATGTGCAGATCAAGTGAATTGGCCATGCTAAATTGCCCATAGTGTTCGGTGCATTAGTAAGAGGCAAATGGGTGGGTTACTCTTCGGAGGTTCTGTCTCCACACTGTAGCGGAATCTATGATCCAAAGGCACAACCGCACGTTTCGGATCCCCGCCTGCCTCACAGCAGCTTCAAGTTCACACGCATGCGCCCTGAACCCGGCGGATCCAGATGTCGGCGGTTACCGGGAGCTGATCGCAGGGAAAGCCCCCAAGAACAAAAATAGAGCAATTGGAGGTTATTAATCGAGGTTGGAAGTATTTATTAACCTTCCCTGTTGGCCCGCATCCTCACAGCGGATGAAAAGGAAGAGCACCTCCACCCATTATCATCACTGTCACTGCGCATGTTCCAGACACGATGTGAAACAACGCCGGCGTACCGTTCACTTGTGACCGAGACAGCGGACGTGCTGGGAAAAGGTAAAAGTATTGCCATTGGTGAGTTATATTTGTTTTGTCATGATGAGAATGACGCGAAAGTGGCAATCTATACAACTGATCTATCCAAACTATCGTCCAGGAAGTGTACTCCAAATATTTGCGCAGATGGGTTTCTCCAGTGTTTCCTGTGTGAGGTTTTCAGCACCTGGAATATTTTGCTTTTCTGCTGGAATAGAGATTATGTAAAGGTCAGTGCAGGTAAGAGTGTGTTCAGGAAAGTTTTCCACAGCAATGTGTACTTAGTCTTAAATGAAAAAAAAGAAGCATTCCTAGACCTTCTTGGCAATGAACTGGGTCAAGTGTGAGTGTCGAACATTTGGGCACAGTGACCAGTTGATCAGATCTTTATTCAGGGGGGAAGTTAAGGTTCCTAGGAAAAGGGACATAAGTGGGGCTGAGAATTATCAGATCAGCTGTGATCCCATTGAATAATAGAGCAGTCTTGAAAAGCTGAACGTCGTGCTTCTTCTATATCTCATGATCTGAGAAAATTAAGGTAAAACAGAAAAAATGTGCATATTACACGTTAAATAGAAAGTGAAAATTTAGAACTAGGCTGAATACAGAAAGTTCGGAGGGAAGATGAAACAGCAAATAAAATAAGGAAAACGTGATTTTGAAATTCAACAGCAGTCAACAGGGTGGGAAATCTTAAAACTCTTGTTTAGGCTTTGAAATTGTAAAGGAGGTTAAATATTGAATAGGACTCCTCAGGACCAAAATTACAATGCAGACAATCATAGCCAATGTATTAAATAAGTCATTCTCAAAGACGAATATACTGCTCAGGTCATAGTAAAAGACTAGATATATGAGTCACTTGAATATTTTAAAATTGAGAAGAATGAGGTGTTACATAGGCTATCAGAACTCAATATGAATAAGGCACAAAGTGTGGATTAGATAAACCAAAGAATATAAAGGGAAGTGAGAGTAGAATTGTAGTGGCGTTTCTGTAATATTTTCAGGTTATTTAGCTCTAACGGTAGTGCCAGAAGCTGAAGAATGCAAACATTACACCTTGTTCAATAAAGCTTGTGAAGAGAAGCCCGGTAACAACAGGCCAGACAGTTTTACTTCAGTGATGGAGAAATGTCTGGAAACAATAATTTAAATAGCCTATAGGTCAGTGAGCCTGGCCTCTACAGAGGCTGGTATCCAATCACCAAGCAATTCTTCATTTACACATGAACAGTCCTTGACTATAGTACTGCCTCACACAGAGTCACACACCACAGTGTCAGTATCTCTAATTCCTAACCTTTTTATGCCAGCCAAGATTCCCTGACTACACCAGATTAACAGCTCCAATCATATTCTATGAGGGTCCACTGGCTGACATCCTTACAATCAGGTGTGGTGGCTGGTTAAGATTTGGTGTGAATGCACAGACCGGCGAATGTTAGAAAGCCTCAAGATTTATAGGAACTGGGATGTGTAAGACTGGCTAGGAGTGCCTGAGATTAGTTAAGTTTTGACCTAAAAAAACAATGGATGCATTTTCAGAGTCATGATATCACACAATTTGGCTTTATCTTTTTGTGGCTTTTCTCCTAATCTCTTTTTATTTTATTTTAAATCAATTTCATGGAAAAGGAACATTCAAAGATGGGAATCCAATGCAAAAATATCTTTTGGATAAAAGCAAAATATTACTGAAAACTGATTTAAAATTTAAAATGCTGGAGAAACTGAGCAGGTCTGGTTGCATCTGAATAGAGAGCAAAACAGTGTTAAAATTTCAAGTTCATGATGACTCTTCTTCAGAACAGGATCACACCAAGATTTCTCATTTTATCACAACATCCTCATATTTCGAACATGGAAGGAAAAAGCACTGTTCACAGAAAAGAGAAACTGAATATGTGATCTGCGTATGAGCAAGGGTTCAGACAGTCATCTGGCTTTTTGCAGTCATGTTGGGGAGAAACTATGGAAAACTGGGGACTGTGAGCAGACAGGACGTTACATTTCTGATCTGGAATTTCACAAAATTCACCATCATACTGACACTGAGAAATGGCCATTTATCTGCTCCATATGTCAGAAGGGATTCACTGAATCACCAATGCTGCTGAGGCACCAGCGAGCTCACGCTGACCCTTTCAAATGAGAAGTTTGTGGGAACTGCTACAAACGTTCCAGCGAACTAATATCCCATCTATGTGTTTACACAGATGAGAGACCTTTTAAATGCTCAATTCATGGGAAGGGTTTTAAAACTGATACGTCACCAAAGTGTTCATACTGAGGATAGACAGTTCAAGTGCTCTCAGTGTGGGGCAGGGTTCAGTCGATCATATGATCTCTGCGCACACCAAAGAGTTCACACAGGGGAGAGACCTTTCATCTGCGCAGAGTATGGGAAGGGATTTACTCGGACATCCAACCTGCTGAAGCACCATCGGGTTCACACTGAAGAAAGTCCTTTTAAGTGCCTGGACTGTGGGAAAGGCCACGAAAGTTCCATTGAATTGATGTCCCATCAGCGTGTTCACTCTGGGGAGAGACCTTTCAGGTGCTGTCACTGTGGGACTGGGTTCCGATGGTCATCTGACCTCCGTATACACCAGCGAATTCACACTGGAGAGAGACCATTCACTTGTACTGAATGTGGGAAGGGATTCTTTCGTTCATTTTACCTCATGATGCACCAGCGAGTTCACACTAGGGAGAGGCCATTTACCTGCTCACTGTGGGGGAAGGGATTCACTCAGTCATCTCATCTCATGGCACACCAGCACGTACACAGTGAGGAGCGACTTTTCAAATGCCCAGACTGTGGGCAGTGCTATAAAAGTTCCAAGGGTCTTTTGTCCCATCAACATGTTCATACTGATGAGAGACCTTTTAAGTGTTCAATTTGTGGGAAATGCTTTAAAAGTTCTGCAGATCTGATGCGTCATCAACGTATTCACACTGATGAGAAACCATTCAAGTGCTCTCAGTGCGGGTCTGGATTCAGGCGATCATCTGACCTCACTGTACACAAGCGGATTCACACTAGAGAGAGGCCTTTCACATGCTCTGAGTGTGGGAAGGGATTCATGACAAACTCCAACCTGCTGATACACCAGCGGGGTCACACTGGGGAGAGGCCATTTACCTGCTCAATGTGTGAGAAGAGATTTACTCAGTCAGCTCACCTGCTTCGCCATCAGCGACTTCACAAGTGACTAATGCAGGGGCTCAGTTTTGCTGTTAACCACAACTGGAATGGAGCTATGTTGAATGCTGATGTTTAGCTCACCCACAGATGTTAATATTTGGCAAAATAGTCAAATAAAACAGTTCAGCATAAGTCTGCCTAATTTTTTAACACCCTTGCCAGTTCACTTTGAAGGGATCACCCTCTCTCTTCTCTCTTTGTTGAATTGTTACTGAAATTGGAACAATTGATCAGCTGCCTGTGCTTTTTTCTTCCCCACCACTAGGCCATCAGTCAAACCCGTTCTTAATTCCTCTTTCTGTGAAAGCTGCTCCAGCTTTCTCTCCTATTATTGTCACATCCTATCAGATCTCATCTTGTGCATGAGTCGTACCTCCTGCTGCTTTGACTCTATTCTCAGTAAACTGTTACCCACAGCTTCCCCATGTTCGCTGATATTGTTAACATTTACTCTCTTTTCTGGTTCTGTCATTCTCACCTTTAATTCCATCATCATTGTTTATCAGGGGAAAAAAAAACCCTTGAACTCATTGCCCTTGCAAGTGGCTTCCTTCATGCCCAGCCTTCCTTTTTTCTCCATGTTGCTTGGACTTGGCATCCCCCAAAGATCAATTTCTCACCATTACTCGCCACTTGGTGATCTCATTCAGGTAGCGTTGTGGTTATGAAAGGATTGGTTCGTCGAGTCACAGCGAAGAAAAAGACTGCACCAATCAAAACTTACCACCTTACTATTCCAATTCCATTTCCAGCATTTGATCCATAGCTGTGAGAGTCTTGGTATTGCAAGTGTACATCTAAATACTTTTTTAATGTTACAATGGTTTCTGCCTCTACCAATCATAGAAGCAGCAAGGATCAGACTAAGGAGCTGAGATGGACAGCCAGTTTCCTCCTAAGTCTTATTGAGTTCTGGCCTGCTATGACATTGATTGCCTTATTGATATCTACAAGAGTAAGGTAAGGAGCTAGGTACTGGGCCCTGCCCTTCTCTTGTTGCTGTATGCAGAAGATTACGTTCCCATCAAACTGCCAGTACGGAAACTGCAATCTGTTTCTGGGCACCCGTTCAGTACCTGACAGCAGAGAAAAAAAATTGATAGAAATTCAGGGCAGACAGTTAAAGATTTGCATTGAACATCTTTTTTTCCATCCTGTTCCCTGAAGTTTGTAAATCCCAGTATGGCACCCACTGTCTTTTTTTCCTGAGCTGAAATCCAAACCAATCTCCCCACTTCCTTGCTTTGCTACCGGTATGCTTCTCCCTCCCTCTCGTCTCTCTGGTTTCAGTTATTCAGCTCGTGTCGGCAGTTTGAGAATCAAATCAGTTTCACTCCTAGTTTGAAATCTCCAGTGGGTGTTGATGAATTCCACAAACCCCGCCACCCCAGGATTTGCTTCCTGGTCAGAACTCATTGACTTTCCTCTATACCGAATCCTCTTTATTTTCCCCGACGCCATCCTCTGATGTGAATCATCCTTTAGTTCATTCCCTGGGCTAGGGGCCATTTCCCAGGTCCTGTTCCCGGAGGAAGGCCAATGACAGAAAAAACTAATCTCACACCCACAGCCTCCATCCCACACCTGTCTGACCCCTATTGCGCATCCCTACAGCCTTTGGCTAACAAAGCGCTGGCGCACTGGTATTCACGTGTACATCGCATGCTTCAAATCATAATCACCCTGGTGATTGACAGCAGCTGCTGCCCAATAGACTGAAGGAGGTAGAGCTGGAGGAATCGGACAATGGGATTGGAAACAATGAATTAATGTGGGAACACGGGGGAAATGGACAAGTCAGTGAGGGGCAGGAACAACGGAGCAGCAGGAGGGTTTCCTGGACAAACTAAGCAATGGGAGAGTCTAACAGGAGAGAAACTACAGGAAGATTCCATTTGGAAGCTCGGCCAGGGACGGCTGGAAGGTGTTTCGGTCGGTCGCTACTTGTATTTTCTGTTTCTACTTATATTTTCAGCCTATCCAGAGTTGTTGTTAACCACCTCCGAAAAACGTGGGCCTTAATCCAGGGGTCTCCTGATCCCGAGTAAGGACATTCTCATTGTGCCATAAGAGCCCCTGCCTGTTGGGCTAGTAGAAATAAATATTTTCTCAATCTCAGCGACATAGAAACTCCGTAAGCTCTTCGCACTTGCTGTCTGAGGTGAGAATGGAGGAAACAGAGTAGACGGGGAGGAGACAGGATAAATGGGGTGGAGGTGAGAGTAGGAACAGGCTTTCAGAAAGGCACTCAGTTGTGTTCAGGTTATTAACATGATTCAGCACACGAATAATTAACACAAAGCTGCTGTATTTGCATTTTATCACCTGTAAGAGGGCATTTATCAACATCAGTAGTTACAGACCCCAATGAACACATTGATTCCTGGCTATAACGAACAGCAACATTCCCATAACTGCAGACACTGGTGAACTTGCTGGTATCTTAGCAGGTGGAAAGACTCCAGGAATTCCTTCCCAAATTTGGAGCAGGTGAATGGTCTCTCCTCAGTGTGACCTTATCTGTATGTTAGGAGGCAGGTGAACAAATGAATCATTTTCCACACTGGGGGCAGGTGAATGGTCTCTCTCCAGTAGTCGTGTGCTGAGTAGCGTATATCCGATTGAATTCCTCCCATACCCAGACCAACTGAATGGCCTGTCTCCATGACCTCATTGCTGTGACAATAGTTCGGATGTATGACTGAATTCCTTCCCACACGTGGAGCAGGTGAATGGCCTCTCCCCAGTCTCAATGCAGTGGGGGGCTCTGCAGATTGGAGAAGATATATCAGATTGGAATAGATTCCCTACAGTGCAGAAACAGCCCCTTCGGCCCAACAAGTCTACAACGACACTCCAAAGAGCAACCCACCCAGACCCATTCCCCACTAATGCATCTATCACTATGGGCAATTTAGCATGACCAATTCACCTAACCCGCACCTCTTTGGACTGTGGGAGGAAACCCACATGGACATGGGGAGAATGTGCAAACTCCACGCAGACAGTTGCCCAAGGCTGGAATCGAACCCGGGTCCCTGGCGCTGCGAGGCAACAGTGCTAGCCACTGTGCCGCCCCAAGATAGTGAATCTTTTCCTGCATGCAGAGAATGTGAAAGTCTTCTGCTCAATGTTAATGCAACAATGAATTTCTAGCCTAGCTGGAATATTCCCAAGAATCGCCAGATATTCATAGCTACTCTTCATTAAAACTGCATTTATGTTCTGACAGGTCAAAAGATGGCTGAAGTATTGTCCATGCACAGAACACGATTACAACTTCTCTCTGCTTTGTGCCTCCTCCTTCCATGTTCAACATCCAAAGTCATTCTGCTTATGATAATTTGGGTGAAACCGACAAAACCCGATGTGATGTTTGGTTTCCGTTTCCCCAACAAGAAATCTTTCCTTTTTTATACAACTGTGAAAGTCATTTTAAAGACAAAAACAGGAATGAGAGAAAGAATCCACAACAGCACAAAGCAAAATTAAGAAATTGGGCTGAGTGTATCTGGTAATTTGTGGGGCCAGTAGGAGGAGAAAGTGACCCTGAAATAGGCCAGACTGTTGTAAAAATCTAACCGTTCAGTAACATCCTTCAGGGAGGGGAACATGCCACCCAGCCTGGACGTAAACAAGATTCCGGCTCCTCTGGGAGAAAAGAACAAGAGAGGGAGATGGCGGTAGAAGTATGGAGTAGGATTTTACATCTCCTAAAAATGACCAGATCTTTGCGAGAATATCCCAGACCCTCACCCTCCACATGCTGCTAGGACAATCACCTGCAGGATCCCCCCCATCTCATACACCTTACCCACCTGTCTGACATCAGAACTGGATAAACAAACATTTCCTTCAAACAAATCCTGAAGACAATTGTTGCCATTGTCTTCAGTCCCAGCCAGAAACTCTACTCCCTCATCTCCCACTCCATCCCTCTTTCTTGGTTACTATTTGAGGTGCCTCACAACCAGGACATCATATTTCAACCCAAGATGAGTTACTAATTACCTCCCTCCTCCACCATCACACAATGCTCTAAGATATCCTCCCTCCCCCCAATACCAGCCGGCAGACAGCCCTGATTTTATATCGGTCCACTATTGCTGGCCATGCATTCAGCTGACTACTTCAGAGGCTCTGGAAGGTCCCTGTGAACCCTTTTTACCTCTCAACCTCACTTTCCTCCTTTAAAGATGCCTTTCAAATCTATCACTTTGACCGAACACTTGGGTTCTGCCCTAACATCACTCTGTACAGTCCAGTGTCAAATGTTACTCTGTCACATTTCTCTGAAGTATCTTGGAACAGTCCAATATTTAAAAGGCACTTTGATAAATACAAGTTGATCTGGACAACATATCACTGTTCTGTCTTTATCGCTCGGCAAATAACCTGTAACATCTCACCTCATAGCATGGGTACATTTGTGTTTGGATTCTCAGGTCTTTGTGTATCCCACATTTCAAATTTCTCCATAATGTGGCTGTCCTGTGTCTCTCCAGTTGGATGACCGGTTGCCCTGGAAACCTTGGCTCCAGGACGCCTACAGGCAACAATGGATGGTGGCAGGGCTCCCATGTGCCTTGCCCGGGGCACCGATGATGTCACCACAGAGCACAGCGATTGGCTGCATGGACTACACGTGCACATGTTGCCTTTCGAACTTCAGAGTGAGCCTTCCTTCTCCGTGCAATATTTGGAAGCAAAGCAATGTTATCCCCTTTCCATTACTTTTCTCATTCGGGAAGGGAAGGAGAGAGGCAGGGTGGGATAGGGAAAAATGTTCACTCGCAGCAATGAAGGGAGCAAGTGAATCCAGAAAGGTTGGTTCATGTGTGGCTTAAATTTATTGTCATTATTTGTACTATCAGCTTCACACATTCAGTTGTCTGGTTAAAAGGTTGGCATCTTTCCTCAAGTTCACAACTGTAGAATTTCTAACAGAGATGGTCCCTATTAAGGGATA